>NC_135792.1:16698637-16896137 GCF_051106095.1 Pogona vitticeps
AAAGAACACCGACATAATGTGAACAGACAAGAGAAAAAAATAGAGCGCATTTTAAAATGAAGCTTGTGTTGTGTTTTACCTATAATGTTAATAAATAAAGAGATACCACAAAATAGTTGTGGAAACTTGGGTTAAGCAAATGTGACTAACAATATATTGCATAACAGAAGCTTTTACAGAATAGTGTAACAGGAGAAAAGGCTGAATATTAAGCTGCTTGTTTAATAATAAGCAAGTAGAGAAGAGAAAACAGAGGCATCATTAGTTTTATAAGACTTTAGACTCATAATTAATAATAATTGTGTTTTGAGGTTATAAACAAGTTCTGTAGTACAGTGGTGCCTCACTTAGCGACGTTAATCCATTCCAGGAAAAACATCACTAAGTGATTTAATCGCTATGCAATTTTAAAAAGCCCATAGGAACATATTAAAACGCGTTTAATACGTTCATATGGGCTTAGAAACTAACCTTAAGCAAAATTCCTCCATAGCGGCGGCCATTTTGGGTGCCTCTAAAGCGAGGCAAAACAGCGGCCGCCATTTTGGAACCACCGATCAGCTGTGCGAAAATGGAGGCTTTGCAATGATCACAGGGAAGCGATCGTCGCAAAGCCCCCATTTTCGGCCAGCTGGTCGGCGGGGCTTTGCGACGATCACTTCTGCGCGATCATCGTAAAGCCCCGCTGATCAGCTGTGCTTCGTCTCTCTCTCTCCACCCCTCGCAGCTCCAGCCTCAGCAGGGAGACTGAGGCGCCGCCGCCGCCAGCCTGGCCGAGAAAGACCCTCTGCGCCTGCAGCAACCTTAAGCCCGGGCTTAAGGTTGCTGCAGGCGCAGAGGGTCTGTCTCGGCCAGGGTGGCGGCGGCGGCGCCTCAGTCTCCCTGCCGAGGCTGGAGCTGCGAGTGGTGGAGAGAGAGAGAGAGAGAGGAAGCACAGCTGATCGGCGGGGCTTTGCGATGATCGATCATCGCAAAGCCCCGCCGATCAGCTGACCGAAAATGGGGGCTTTGCGATGATTGCTTCCCTGCGATCATTGCAAAGCGAATTTTCCCCATAGGGGCCATCTCAAAGCAATCGCTTTTGCGATCGCAAAAACAGCATCGCAAAGTGATTTCTTCGCTATGCGGAGCGATCGCTATGCAAGGCACCACTGTATTTATGAATAGGCATTTGCATTGCATTGCATGGAGAAGGCCAGAAGCTGAGGAGGCCAGGAGCTGCAATCGCCAAGGCTTGGAAATTCCAAGGTCAGCAGAAACCAGGCCTATAAATAAGGAAACATACAGTACACTGTTATTGAATGGAGACACGGCTTATCCAAAGAGGAGGAGAGAACCTAAAACAAAATATTGCCAGTCAGACGTCTTTAGAGCACGAAAGAGGATGTGGCAGCACAGTAGCAAGCTTTGTTTCCAGATGCTGGAAATAACAAGCAGCATGGTGTTTTCCCCCCTTTCAACTCTGACTGTCCAGGCTGGGTGAGAAAATATTTTCTTTGTGTGTTAACAACATGCTTAGAGCTAGAGAGAGGCCCAAATTAATTCGGAACCCTCTATCCGAATATCATCGCGCAGCAGCACAGCAGCCACATGGAATCTCTCCCCACCGTCCAGATCGGCAGAACCGCTCGTCTTTCATCATGCCCTGTTGGGGTCCTTCATTGCCAGCAGCACACCAATCCAGGCGGGAACTTGGCTGGCCGGGCCCCATCTCCACCGGCAGCTCTCTGCCTGCTCAGGAGGTGTGACAAGGATTCTCATGACTCTCCCTGAAAGGTGTCAGACTTTTTGCTTTTTAGAATGTTCTCCTTAAGAACTTTGAAATGTTCTGAAAATGTATTATCTGCTTTTGAGAGCTATAGGCTCCTATGTTTTAAAGCTTTTGTACTTTTTGATTCAAACGTAGCTATTTTTGCCACAACCTAAGTTTCAATATCTGGATCTTTTTACAATTGCAAGGATGCATTTTAAATATTTGGGCCTATAATTTTTGCATAACTGTATGAATTTTGGATTTAAGCATATGTACCTACAGTTTTTCATCACAGCTGTGTTTGATTTTTTTTTGGATGTGCTAAATTTAAGTATGGAACCTAGAAATAATGTAAATAAGTAGAACGTTTACAGAACGAATAAGTTTTGGAATTGCCTGGAATTATTGCTACAAAATAAAGTCTTATAATGAGATCAGATGAGTTTGGAAAAGCTGGTCACTGATTGTCTAGTTCCATTTGGGATTAACCCTTTACTGGGATAATGTCAGCTATGACTAATCATAGTATCTGTTCTTTGCCTGGGAGGTCTCACTATGACTTTTGGGGGAATCAGATATCCTTATCAGCTTCTGACACATGCATTGGCTTATGGAGGAATTCTCTTCCAAATGGGAGAGAGTCCCTTTTTTGCCCTTTTATTCCTTTGATTGTAAATGAAGATACACTGTAAGTAAACATGCTTTTCTTTTCTACTTAAGCTACTTGTAGAGTGATTTTTATATACAGTTTATATACATAGTTTTCATTGTGAAAACAAAAGGTCTGGGTGGAAGCTGAGTTTTTAGCTATTCTCCTTTTTAGCTATTTCCCCTGTGCTGAGCTCTTTGTTTTCCGTTTTTTATGCTCCGCCAACTAAAAGGGAATTGTGATGATATTGAAGGAGAGTGGTACTTGTAGTCACTGAGGATGAGAGAAAATGGAGTCAGTTAGGTTTCAAAGTGAAGGGAGCTGAAGACATGGGAATGTGGTAATGGCTGAGAGGCTGTTTTTACTAATTTACAGCCAGGCTGGTAGAGAATGAATCCTGATAAGAGTGCAAGATCGAAGAGGCCCAGAGCGAAGACCCAACAAATTTCCGTCTAATTGGAATGGAGATAACACACATATTTCTCCATGAAAATTGGAGGCAGAGTGAACAGTTACACCTCTTTGAGTTAATTGATTTACAGCCATGAAGAAGGAGGTTTGAGGAATTTAGAAAAATGGATGATGGGCTAGGTGAAAGGGAACTTTTTTCCTAAGAGAAGTTCATGATGGATTGAATGGTACAGAATGTAGTAGCATGGCCCACCTTAGTTCAGCTTTGTAGTGTTTCTTATTTTAATGGGAAATAGTCATTTTTTTTAACTAAAGCAACTCTTTGAACATGCTTTTGTGCTATGCTTAAGCAAACAAACTGTTTCTATGAACCCATATTTTCTTAATAAAAAAGAATTATAAAAATTCTAATTGAGGACTAGTCTCTTGGACCAGCAAGGTTTGGCTAAATCCAGAAGAGTGGAAAAGGTCATTGATTAGCTACCATAAAGAAGTCCTATTTAAATGAGTTGTTTTGAGTTCTAAGGAATCACAAAGCCCATGGTGAAATACTTGCAAAGTACCGAGTAAAATAAAGTGTTCTTTAAGGGTCAGGCTTGTTCAAGGCACAGATGCTATGCATTGCTGAGGCCTGAGGACTTACCTCAGTACAAAGTGGTAGATTTCTGGCCTGTGGAACTCCCTGCCCAAATGCCATATGCTCCTTAGGAAGACTTGAGCGTCACAGGAATTAACTTTTTTTTTTTTAAAAAGTCCTCCAATAGCAGCTACAGCAGCTTCTGCAACACGCATGACATGTGAATAATTTTTCTATGCCGTATGCTGATTTTGTACACCCTGTGCTCTTACTGGTGAGGACTGTGCAACAAGAAGTTCACAGATCATGGGGGCTGGTGCTCATTTCCTTTATAGCTTTGCTCCAGATGACCCAAGGGACACCAAGGCATGCACCTGGTAGCATTCTTTCCAGTCCTTTGCTCTTTGCTTCTAGGTTTTTGGTGCATCCATTTTTGTGCCAAGGCAACATACATGGAAATAGCTCGTGATGAACTAGTAAACCACAGTATCATCTGGGAACGGATGGAGGGGAGAACTTGGGTTGTAGAGCTACTTTCTTCTCTTAGTTCCTGAAGTGCTGCTCAACCTGTCTCTCTTCCTGGAGATCCGAGGAAGCACAGCACTCTCTTGATACTTCATTTCGTACCCTGAAAACTGGTGTTCCTATTTGCACATCCGTAATGAAAACTCTCCCAGTCTACAGTGTTGCTCAGGAACAGAAATGGAAATGTGTATTCAAAAAATCTGAAGAGGCAGTACTCTACAAAACTGACTTCTCTTTGGAGATGAGCTAGTGCACAGAATATTACTTCCCATGTTGAATGGAAAATCTGAAGGTCATGCCTCCCACCCCACCCACCACTTAGCCTAACCGAATAAATATCTGCTAGGAAGGTGCCATGGCCATGTCTTTTCTGTGGCTCCGAATGGCACGTTTTTATCGAAATTGATTCTGAAAGGCTTCAGAATCGGGAAGCACACTGGCCTAGCTGAGAAAGATTGCAATTTAAATTGAGATGTCAGAAAGCCAGAGAATGTTATCAGGTGCAGTTTCTTTATGTGATAACACTCTCTGGTTAATTCCTAAAAAGACAAACTCTTCTAGCCTTGGAAACCAAAATAATAACCATCTTGTAAACAAGGCTCTGGTATGATTGGTCTTGACATTTTAATTTGCTCCTTGTTAAAAGTCCATTTTCTCTGGCCTGAACAGGTTGAATTTGGAGTGAATCTGAACAGTTCAAGGTAGAGTTACCAAAAACTGTTTATGACTGTAAAAATACACTTCTCAAGAAAGACAAATTAATATGCAATCATCTTTTAGTTATAGCCTTGGGCCAGCATATTTCCTTGTGCGATCATTTTCCTCTCTGGGCATCTCTTTCACTGGTGGGATTTATCATGATGGTTTAATACCATTTGGAAATAAGGGTGTTGCCAACTATGGACTTCAACCATGGGTTGCAGACTGCAGCTGTGGATGCACACATTTCCCCTTCTGAACACAGAACTATACCAGTGCTTGAAAAGGTTAAGATATGGGGCCACAGATCCCAGAATACCCCAGCCTGTAAGGGATTCAACACTTTGCAATCTTCAATTTTTTTTATCTATGACTTGGATGAGCAGGTGCAGGGAATGCTTATCAAATTTGCAGATGACACAAAATTGGGTGGACTAGCTAATACCTTGGAAGACAAGAACAGGATTCAAAAAGATCTTGATAATCTTGAGCACTGGGCTGAAAACAACAGATTGAAATTTAACAGGAATAAGTGCAAAGTTCTACAGCTAGGGAGAAAAAATTTTTGAACACTGGGCTGAAAACAACAGGAATAAGTGCAAAGTTCTACAGCTAGGGAGAAAAACACGGTTTAAAAAATGGAGGATACCTGGCTCAGCAATACTACGAGCGAGAAGGGTCTTGGAATTCTTGTTGATCACATGCTGAATATGAGCCAACAGTGTAATGTGGCTGTAAAAAAGGCAAATGGTATTTTAGGTTGCATTAGCAGAAGTATAAAAAGGGACATGGTGGCACTGTGGGTTAAACCGCAGAAGCCTCTGTGCTGCAAGGTCAGAAGACCTGCAGTCAGAAGATTGAATCCACGTAACGGAGTGAGCTCCCATCGCTTGTCCCAGCTCCTGCCAACCTAGCAGTTCGAAAGCATGTGAAAAATGTGAGTAGATAAATAAGTACCACCTCGGTAGGAAGGTAACAGCGTTCCGTGTCTAGTTGTGCTGGCCACGTGACCACAGAAACTGTCTACAGACAAACGCTGGCTCTACGGCTTGGAGACGGGGATGAGCACCACGCCCTAGAGTCGGACACGACTGAACTAAATGTCAAGGGGAACCTTTACCTTTACCTAGCAGGACTATAGTCTAGAACTTCCTGTTAGAGCAGTACGACGGTGGAACCAATTGCCTCGAGAAGTGGTGAGTACTGCAGGGCTGGAGACATTCAAGAGAAAATTTGACAACCATTTGTTAGATATACAGTACTTTGATTTGGATTCCTGCGTCGAGCAAGAGGTTCATAGAATGATAATTATTCTATGAGTCTGTGAACAGAGATAGAACATCCCCATCAGGCAGCTGCCCAGACTTTCTTTGAAGACCTTTATGAAGGCAGTTGGTTCCCTTATCATAGTTGTGAAGTTTCTCCGCATCATAAAATAAAAATCTTCTCCTCATAACTTAGCCCATTAGATCTATTACTTGTGTTTGGAGCAGTGGAGGGAGGGGGGAAACACCTCTCGGTCTATTCTGTGTGATATCTAGTCAGGAATTTTAAGGAAGCCATCATGTTCTCCCTTTCCAGGCTAAACATTTTGCAGTCCCTGCTGCTTGTTTTCCTGAGTCATCCCACACCCTGGAGGGTTTGAAGCACTGGGTATTCACCACAATCTGGGGCTCCTTGGCCCCTCGTGTTACTGACTCCATTGCTCTTTCTGGCACTTTTATCTCCAACACCTCCATTGGGTTGGAGTGGGTTCTGGATGCCCCACTGGTTACCAAAGTGTCCATGGGGTGGATGCTGGAGGAAGGGATGCTGGTGGGCAGAAGATGCTGTCCATTGTTCTGAAACAGTGGATGATCCACCTCCCCAGAGGCACAGAAGATGGTGTCTAGGGAGCATAGGAGTACCAGAGTGATGCCTTCACACTGTTGTAGTTCAAGGGAGTGCGCAAGAGATGTTAAGTATCTCACAAACTTCAGATCCTGAGATTTTATAGGATTCAGCCATTACAGTTAAAATTGTATCAAACTGCTGTTATCCGTCTAATTTTGATGCGTTCTTGCCTTAACCACAAGATGCTTCACTGGTGGTAGTAATATAAAACACTTGGATATTTAGTTCTCCATTTTGAGGCATATATTTTTACCTTGTCTTCAACACTGTCCACCAATTCTCTGCATTGAGATGCTCAGAGATGCTCCAGGCTGCAGCAAAAGAACTTTTAACAAGTAGCAAATTATAATGTCAAGACCAATCATATTTGAGCTTTGTTTTCAAGATGGTTATTATTGTAGTTTCCAAGGATGGAAGGAGTCGATCTCTTTGGAAATAGGGTCAAAGCTAGAGCTGTGTGCGGATGGCCCTTTGAAAATATTCACCCTATTGTCAAGAGAGAAATTGGGGTCGGAGGAGCAGGGAGAATTCTCTTTGGGTGCTTCTTTGGGAATGCTGCAGACATCTGCAGTATACAGCTACTTGTTATTGTCACTTTTGTAATGCATAGAAATTTACAGGTTGCAATCCTTCTGCATTAGACTTTAGTTTTTGGTGTTCCTTCTCCTCTAAAGGTGCATCATTCATTAGCCCTTTAATTATAATGATGTAAAAGGCTGAGGCGAGTAACAGTGTTCATTTGGTACGAGCTGTTCAAGAGGTAAGCTTAATTTGACAGGAAGTGAAACTAGTATAAGGAAGATGATCCCTCATGCTGCTGATGAAGCTGTGCTTTGAGAAGGAGGAGAATTCCTGGCTTTAACCTGATAAAGCATTTATGCTAAGGTTGTTTCCTTTCCCCTGGCTACTTTGAGTCAGTACAAAAGAATTTCTTGAACTACATATTGCTAAGGACCCAAAAGAAGGAATCTACTTGAGTGATGGCTAAGACTGGTGCATGTCAGCTTGTATCAATCACTAGCATATATCAGCTGCATTTAAAAATCAATAGTTTTTTTAACCACTCAGCACAATGTGTGATTTATAGTATGGTTCAGCACTTAAAGAAAGGTATTAACATGGACATCTGGGTGGCAAACTATCGTTCGTTCGTTTAGTCGTTTAGTCGTGTCCGACTCTTCGTGACCCCATGGACCAGAGCACGCCAGGCCCTCCTATCTTCCACTGCCTCCCGGAGTTGGGTCAGATTCATGTTGGTTGCTTCGGTGACACTGTCCAACCATCTCATCCAAACTATGTTGGTTGCCTATAAGTTGGTCAGCATCGTGTTGTCCGTCCGTCCGTCCGTCCGTCCGTCCGTCCGTCCGTCCGTCCTTCCTTCCTTCCTTCCTTCCTTCCTTCCTTCCTTCCTTCCTTCCTTCCTTCCTTCCTTCCTTCCTTCCTTCCTTCCTTCCTTCCTTCCTTCCTTCCTTCCTTCCTACGTTTACTCCACAGATTCTTGGCAAATCTATAGTTTTGGCACATCTCTGTGTAATTCAACACAAATTCAGCCATAAAAACTAATGGGCTGGAATGCATCAAGGCTTTTAAAGGCTTACGGTCAGGGCCATATATTTTCTGTAATGAAAGAGGCTATCAGCCTAGGATTTGTCATACAAAAACTGTTGATGAAATTGGGAAAAAAGGAAAAAAAAATAGAGAGAGAAGGGAATGAAAGAGGAAGGCATATCCAAGGCTTTCTGGCAACCACAATCTGTCTTGTGTAGACAGTGAGAATGGCTTTTAGTGGAATGCAACAGTTGCATACAAATTGTCCCTGAGAAAGGCACACGGATCTTGTGGTGGAAAGCTGCAGCAACCTGCTAGGAAAGAGCCAGGTGCATTTTGCTGAAAAGAGGAAACTGCCAATGAAAGGGGCAAAAAAAGAAATGTACCACAAGACTGCTTGATGGAAAGGCTTGTTTCTATACCTGTTTCTAGCAAATGCCTGCCAATGTGATTAGTGGATACTTCAGGAGTCTCAAGCATTTGACTGACTCCACTTCCCTTGGAGAGCATGCTATCTTTGAACACAGACACAGAATGCTGTGGCTGAGCTCCCCTACTGCATTTTGTCCCCTCGTTTTATCTCTCTTCTGAATGCCAGACTGAAAGTTACATGCAGATAAGCCACATTTTTATTTTTAATCTAAAGCAGTTTTGAGAGAGGGCGGAGAGACAAGTACCTTCTGTTTGTGTGTGTGCGTGCGTGCGGGCAAGAGGGCATGTGCATGTAACTCTCTGACAGTTGTCCCACTCCAAATTGGCACCCGCCATTGATGTTCCCCTCAAGCATGCATGGATAAGTTGCTTGTTCCAGCCACAGTTCCTAGAATCCCTCGGTTATAATGGCTGCTGGCCATGCTGGCTGATAGATTCCAGGAGCTATAGTTCAAAGGAGTAATGACTCAAAGGTCTGATTTGTCTTCATAAATGCACTCTTTGATACCAAGAGAGAAGAACGAAAATTGATTGGTCAAATGAAAAAGCAGCCAACAGTAAGAAGATAAAAGTACTCATATTTGTATCTCCCCAATCTCTCCCTGTTTACTTTTTAAGATTGCATTTCCACCACTACCTTGTGGTGCAGGAGGACGCTCTTGAGAGTCCCCTGGACTGCAAGGAGAACAAACCTATCCATTCTAAAGGAAATCAACCCCGAGTGCTCACTGGAGGGACAGATCCTGAAGCTGAGGCTCCAATACTTTGGCCATCTCATGAGAAGAGAAGACTCCCTGGAAAAGACCTTAATGTTGGGAAAGTGTGAGGGCAAGAGGAGAAGGGGACGACAGAGGATGAGATGGCTGGACAGTGTCATTGAAGTGACCAACATGAATTTGACCCAACTGTGGGAGGCAGTGGAAGATAGGAGGGCCTGGCGTGCTCCGGTCCATGGGTTCACGAAGAGTCGGACATGACTAAACAACTAAACCACAACAAAGTACAGAGATGTCTATAGAGTGTTACGCCTTTCTTTGTGTACACAAATGGAAAATGGACTAGAAGATGCTAGAAGATAGTTTGGGGGTAGCCACACCTCTTGACATCATTAAGCATTTCAGATTCCTAGTGGGAAGCAATCTGCCCCCCTGGAGTGAACCTTTTCCCCTGCCCTGCCTCAAGAAGAGTAATATTTTACGGGCTAACAAAAAACAGCAGATGCATAATGTATAAAGTAGCTCACAACATTCAAAATATCTATCTCCATCCACCCACCCATCCCACAAAGATGCCAATGATAAGTTCAGACTGATTTTTTAAAAAATGCTCTCACATATCAAGTCAGCTGTTCCCTCCACCCTGTGGCAGCACAGAAGCAAGTCATTTTATTCTTGTCATGAAGTTTTTATTTCTTGTTTAGACTTTGAGACAACATGTCAAGCAAACTATAGTTGCTTTCCTCATGCTGAGGCATGCCTTAGCTGAGTAAATATGGCTCACCAAGTATAAATGAGCAGAATAAAATCAGAAGTGAAGATGTTTGATTTCTTTTAAAGTAACATGCAGTTTTTATTTGTAAATATTTCTGCAGCAAAAAGCTGGCAGGAAGTAGGACTCCTTGATTGTATAAAAGAGTCTGCTGAGTGGGCAGGAAGGAGGGCTGTGACATCCATGGTCCCAGCCCAGGACACACGTGGTCTAAAGCAGGGGTGGACAACATGCAGTCTGTGCCCTGCATGCAACCCCCCAAGGGGTCCAAATATGGCTTCCAGCACTGTTAGTCCTCCAGCCCTCCCCCTTTAAAACTTTAAATCTTTGTAAATATATATTGTTGCGCACCCCCAGTGTCCCTAGTTTGTTTCCCTCACACCCAGGTCCACCTTTGGACAAAACTTGCGTATTTCTCCTTTCACCAACTGCCACCAGTGGATCTTTGTCCACACTTTACCAATAAGGCTGCCTAGACGCGTGTTGTCAAATATAACTGATTATTTATTATTTGGTTGTTGAATCACAGAAGTAGGTTCATGGACATGTTATTATGTTGCACTCATTAAATTTGGATATTAAACACATTTCTTTATTTGTATTACTTCACATCAATCACTGGAATAAGATCTGATGACTGTCTATCTATTTTATTATACTTCTGTCCTTTTCCTATTCTTTAACACATCTACCAACTACCCCAACTTTCCAATCTCCCTCATAAACCTTCAAAACCTCCTTCTCTCTCAGTCTCCAACTGTCTCTCTGACTCCGCCCTCCTGTCCTCTTATAGGCTCCAATTCTAGAGCTCTACATGACGGACAGGTGGGAAATGGGCATTCCACCACATATATTTATTTTGTTTTCCTCTAAAACAGTGGTCCCCAACCTTGGGCCTCCAGATGTTATTGAACTACAACTCCCAGAAGCCTTCACCATCACCTCTGCTGGCCAGGATTTCTGGGAGCTGAAGTCCAAGAACATCTGGAGGCCCAAGGTTGGGGACCACTGCTCTAAAAAGTTCCCCTTTCGACCTATGGAGGGTGCTCAATATTTGACAAAAGTGTCCCCAAGGATATCTACAAGGTTCCATGAGTGTTTCTGAGCCCAATATAGATAACCTTGGGAACACTTTTGTCAAATTTTGAGTCACCCTTAGCAATCTCCATAGGTCAGAAGGGGAACTTTTTAGAGGAAAACAAAATAAAAAGAACCCCTCCAATTTCTAAACCACTTTTTTTGGGTGGGATTTCCAAGAGTGGTCGTCGCTTTCCTAGTTCCCACAGTTGGAACGCATGATCCCTGGAGCGCTAGAGACTGCCTGATTTCCCAACCCTGGTGGAAAGCAAGGCTAGTATTGAACTCTATTAACCTTGACGATGATCAAGGTGGTGCTGGAGGAGACTCTTGAGAGTCCCCTGGATTGCAAGGAGAACAAACTTATCCATTTTGAAGGAAATTCAACCCTGAGTGCTCACTGGAAGGACAGATCCTGAAGCTGAGGATCCAATACTTTGGCCTTTTCATGAGAAGAGAAGACTTCCTGGAAAAGACCCTGGCGTTGGGAAAGTGTGAAGACAAGAGGAGAAGGGGACGACAGAGGACGAGGTGGTTGGACAGGATCACCTAAGCGACCAACATGAATTTGACCCAACTCCAGGAGGCAGTGGAAGATAGGAGGGCCAATTATGTTGTGTGTGTCTGTTAATTCAGTTATTTAAGGACCAGCCAGCTTAGCAGTCAGCTACTCCTTCGAAAACTAGAAGAAGTCAATTCCCCTGTATCAGATGTTTTTGTCTCTCTCAGTTATAGCAGAATGATGCCAGTGCTTTACATTCAAAAGGCCTTATCATGTTGCTGGTCAGGAATAACACTGGTAGCAGTGAGGAGAAAAACAGGACAACAAAAATGTCAGCAACGTGACGTTTCTTTAAAATGGCTGGTTCATTCCCTTTATGGCCACCAGTGTCTTATATATAAGCCCTACAAACATGGGTATTTGCTGAGTGGTGTGACAGATAACTGAATGCACGAAAGCCACAGATGATGATGATTTTTAAAAAAGGAACCTTGCACCGTGAACTCCCTATTAGTATCCATCATAAGGAAAAATAACACTACATACCTTTATTGCTCCCACCTGATTCTTTTTCACAGTACATATATTCTGCAGGATATTAAAAAAAAAGCTATGATGCACAAGTGTGTTGTAACAGGCAAAGCAATTACATCTCTATCTTGCTTTTGATTCAGAGCACATCAGGTGCTGGGGCTGCTCAGAATGTGACTTTTTCAGACAGGAAGGTGTTTTTCCCCCCTTTAAAGTTGAAAACCCTTGTTAAATATTGGAAGTATCTGTATTGCGAAGGGTGAGCAGATGAAAGAATAACACGGGCCTAGTCACATTTCTTTGGAAGTACAACTAAATTGGAGATAAAGTAAACAGGAGTTCCAGTGAGCTTATTTCTAAGTAATGATACCATCAATAGTGATGATGGTCCAGAACTATGAAGCTTGACAACTTCTAACACTTTTTATAGTGACAGAAAAAAATGACATTTCCTAGCACTTTTGGAAGTATCTCCTAACCAGGCTGGCCCTACCTTTGAGCCAGGCGGGGTAATTACTCCAGTCAGCAGAAGATCAAGGGAGGAAAATGGTGTTGCTCCTCTCACCAGGAGGGCTCCTGTTGCTGTTCTCTCAAATTCTTTCTTCTCTTTCCAGTCTATCATTTCTCATCTCGCACTTGGCATTGCCTTGTTCACTTGGGATTTCACCCCATCCAACGAGCTTTATATAAAGAATTTATAGTGGCCAGCAAGTCTTCAAGTGAAGTCAGCAGAATCAGTACTGATTATAAAGTGCAAGGATGAGAAGCGACAAAAAGGTAATGCAGTGGACCCTCGACTTACAGACAGCTCAACTTCCAGACTTTTCGAGTTACAGACTTTTCTGGCCGCAAAATTTAGGTTCGACTTGCAGCCTGAGATTTGACTTACAGACCAGAAAAAACCCAAAATGGAACAAAAACAGAACAAAAATGGCTGGTTACGGATTGATCTGTTTTCAATGCATTGTACCCCTTCATGGATTGCTGCCTTGTCGTGGCGAAGGGGCTTGAGTAACTCAGAGAAGCTATGGGCTATGCTGTGCAGGGACACCCAAGACGGACAGTACATAGTGAAGAGTTCCGTCTAAACGCAATCCACCTGGAGTAGGAACTGGCAATGCCACTCCAGTATCTTTGCCAAGAACGCCCCATGATCAGAAACAAAAGGCTAAAAGATACGACGCTGGAAGATGGGCCCCTCAGGTCGGAAGGCGTCCAACATGCTACTGAGGAAGAGCAGAGGACAAGTACAGTACAAGTAGCTCCAGAGCTAATGAAGTGGTTGGGCTAAAGCCGAAAGGACGCTCAGCTGTGGACGCGCCTGGAAGTGAAAGGAAAATCCAATGCTGCAAGGAAAGTGTGACGGCAAGAGGAGAAGGGGACGACTGAGGATGAGATGGCTGGACAGTGTCTGCGAAGCAACCAACATGAAATTGACAGACCTCCGGGAGGCAGTGGAAGATAGGAGGGCCTGGCGTGCTCTGGTCCATGGGGTCACGAAGAGTCGGACACGACTAAACGACTAAACAACAACAACAACAACAACAACAACAACAACAACATCAACATCAACATCAACATCAACAACAACAACAATGCATTGTAGGTCAATGGAGATTCGACCTACAGACTTTTCGACCTGCAGCCACCGTTCCAATATGGATTAATTCCGTAAGTAGAGGGTCCACTGTAAGTAAGTGCCAGTGTTTCTGGCAGTAGAAGACAAGGTGGCGTTTTCCCAATGCTGTGAAATCAGGGGCAACTGCAGCACTTCTCCTCCTGTCTCAGACAGTCAAATAGCTTGAGTCAGTGTTGCTTCTAACATAGGGATAGTGAACATATGGCTCCAATAGCACTATCAAGTCAATAGCTTCCCAGTCCCTTGGAATTCAGGGCCAAATGCAGAGTCTTGGGGGATGAGCCCTTGTGTGGCGAATGGAAGTCTGTCTGCGTAGAGAGTAAGACAGACAATATGGACTCTTCAAGTATGTGAACTATCTAAGGAGTGGTTTTACTATTACCACCCTGTAATGGGTTTCTGTGACTGACTGGGGATTTGAACCCATGTCTCCAAAGTTCTAATCAGTCACTCTATTCACTCTACCACATTGATTCTCCTTCCTGTACTGCTCCCCACTAAACAAATTTGTGTGCAGCATACATACAAACATGTCCATGCTGAGTCAGTAAGTCTTGGTACCATTTGGAGAAGGGGAGGAGATGAAGATATCATTAAAAATGAGACTTTTCCTTCTCCAGCATCCCTTGTCCTGAAGATGCACAGCAATTCCCTAACATTTGCGCCGTTTCTCTGCTGTGTGGCAGTCCTGTGTTGTCTAGATGATGTTGGCGAGGACTGGAGGCAGTTGGCGGCAGGTCAGACTTTCTTCGCTCCACTTCTGAAGTGTAGCTGAAAGGTTCTCCCTTGAATTCTCCATACCTATTTCACAGAAGGCAGAATGAGAAAACAGAGGGAAAGGATAAGGGAACAGAATTGGGCTGAATGTTTTAGAGGAATTCCTGAATGTCAAGCTGTTTAAGAACTGAATGGACTGCTTCAAACTCTCCTTTGATACGGTAGCTCTCCTTTGCTGGAGACAAGTGTGACTCATGGCTGGGACACCTCCCCCTAAAATTCTAGAGTGAGACCCCACCCCGGTCCATGAACTGCCTGACGAGAGGCACTCAACGCTGAAGCTGGATGGCTAACTGTGAGGGATGCTGTAGTTGCAGGTAAAGATAGAAAAAGACGGAGAGTTTGATTCCCCACTGTGCCTCCTTGACTTGATGATCTATAAGGTCCCTTGCAGCTCTGCAGTTCTGAGATTATATTAAGAACTTTGCATTACTCCATTTCAAAAACAAATCTATCTAGTCAAGACTGTTGGTAGAAATGTATGCCTTTCTTTTGATTTTTCATCTCTGGGGGAAACCCACCGCCACCACACACACAAATGCCAGATTATATTTCCCCCCTTTTCCTTGTCATAAAATGGAAATTCATCTTTTATATTATTTTTATTACATACGAACACTGTTTGGGTGGTGGGAAAAGTGCATGTAGGAGTGTGCACACTTAGGATGTGTAAAAAAGGTGTACGATTAAGAAAAGGGACTGTGAAAAGACACTGGTTTATGAGACATGCTCACATCTCTAGACCACAATGGTCAGATGTGGCTACCAATATTTTGGAGTTTTCAGTGACTGAAACTGAGAATCTATCAGAATCTGTTCACTTATCCTGCTGGCCTTTACAATGTGCCTCTTGAATTAAGTACTTCACAGCATTGCAGAATGTAGTGTCCACCATCCAGTTAATAGGCTGTATAGTCCCCTGCTATTTCTCAAATCACCGGTGTAAGCCCCTTTTTTCCCAGCCAGCACTATCTGGCCTAATATATTACTCAGAATGGAGTGGTAATAAAATTCCTTTGGAGATCTATACGGGATAAAATATTCATGAATGACAGATGATGACTTTAGGTTTCTGAAATCTCCCTCGTTGTGCTGGGGAAGTGGCTTTGCAGCATAATTTGCTGTGGGTTCCCTTCCCCACCTCTTTTCCAAAGCCTTGATGTTTTATTTGTACTGTGTTGTGTTCGTGCTGCAGGATGGTGTATTTGTGAGCAGAGATGTGATTTTTTTGTGTGTTGGTACATAATACTTGACATTCCACCAGCAGCAAATATTTTTTGTTAGTGAGATAACTAAAGAAAGGAGGATTTTTTAAAAAAATATTCTCTCTCTCTCAATCTTTATGCTCAAGCCATCCCTGCTGAATTCTTTCAATCCTAGTAGAATTTTAGCCCAAAGCTCTCATAGGATGTATTGAATCTAAGGCTAGCTGGAGTCTTATGCCTAATCATCTTTTCTTATCTTCCGTACCAACCAAAATTCTTACTCTTTTCCCAAGCAAGGGGAACTCTAATAGCAAAAGGATCCCCATGCATGATGCTGCATGTACTCTCTCCATGATATGGGGGTGACTACATTGACAAATGGTACAGGAATTTGGATGAAACAGATGTGCATTATTTTCCATTGACTGCTTAATGCACGGGTCTCAAATTCAATTTACCTGGGGGCCATTGGAGGCAGAGTCTGGGTGAGACTGGGCTGCATCAGATTTTCCGCCAAGCAGAGCAAGAGCCTGAGGAAGCTGCCCAGGAGTTTCCTTAGCCTGGCTGGGGCTCCGAGGAGGGGCACGTGAGCCCTTGTTGCCGGCCATGACCCCCTCCGGTTCCTTCTTCACTACCACCACCACCAGCAGCAGCAGGACGAAGAAGCAGAGAAAGGAGGGAGCGCCGGCGACCACCTAGCCGGGGGGGGGGGAAGGGCACAACATAATTTTTTTTAAAAAACTCACAGAATCACCTTGCCAAAGGAGAAAAGCTCCTATCGGTACCTGCAAAATTACACAGAACAGGGCGGCCCCCCCACAGGTGTGCGTGGGCACTCACACACACACACACACACACACACACACACACACACATACACACACACAGAGGGAGGTCCGGCAACCTTCCTCCGAGGCCCCCCTCAAATGGAGGGTGCAAGAGGCACTGTCTGGGGAGGGAGCCAGTGAGCAAAGCGAGGCTTTTTAAAAACTCTTCACAGCAGAGGATGTGTGGGTGCTTCGGGGGGGAGGCAAGGTGGGGGCCACAAACTATCATCTGGCAGGCTGCAAATGGCCCCCAGGCTGTATGTTTGAGACCCCTGGCTTAATGTATAAGTCAATGTGAAAATCTCTCTCTCTCTCTCTCTCTCTCTCTCTCTCTCTCTCTCTCTCTGTGCGTGTGTCCCCGATCTTTACTTTTTTTCTTCACTACTGGGGCCACAGAATCCTAGAATAACTGAGTTGGAGGGCCATCAAGTCCAACCCCTGCTCAGTGCAGGAATCCAAATCAAAGCAGATTTGACAGATAGTTGTCCAATTTTCTCTTGAATGCCTCCAGTGCTGGAGCGCTCACCACCTTCTAAGTTAATTGGCTCCCTTGTTGTACTGCTCTAACAGTTAGAAGTTTTTCCCCCCTGATATTCAGTTGAAATCTAAGTTCCTGTAATTTGAGTGCTCGACACTCTGGGAAGACTGAGAACAGATCTTTCCTCTCCTCTCTATATCTTTTAATTATTTGAAAAGTGCTATCATACATCCCCTCAGTCAAGGGAACTCTAGCAACTGCACAGCTGCAGAAGGTAGAAAGAAAGAGAGCAACACAATTGGGTGAGGAGAGAGAGAGAGAGCAAGGGCCAGAGAGGAAATCAGGCAGGGCAACAATATAGAGCTAGCACCAGGGAGAAAGGGAGAGACACAGAATCGGAGAGAGAGCTGCTTGCGGTCCCTGTGTTGCATTATTTACAAAAACATAATAAGGGGAGGAGGAGAGGAGGGAGGGATTGTGAGAGACAATGCTTACATTTGTAAGATGAGAGGGAGAGTAAGTGAGCTACATCTGCAGCCATGGAAGAGAAGAGAGAAACAAAGACTGTGGTCACACCAGTGAAAAGGCGCCCCTGTGGTTACGTGACTTTTTAATCATGTTCCTGTCGTGCTTTGAGGTCACGTAGTATTTATTCCAGGATATGCGTCCCAATGAGTTTTGGGGTTATGGAATCATTTCCTTCCAATTCAATAGAGTACATAGACCTTCTTTTTGACACCATTTGACAGACGTTAACCTACACATTGACACAAAAGCCATGGGGGAAAAACAGTTTAAAAGGACATGCACGGTGACAGTAGTTTTTTAAAAAAAGTTGTAATAAGGCCATTCACACACTGAACAATGTCACAATTTTTTGTAAAGATTTGCAACAAAAAAGTAGCAGCCTCTGGCTGAGCGAGAAATGATCCGCAGTTAGCATGCTCACTGGGTAAATGATTCACTAATGGTTGTGCATCATGTGACCGCACATTTATGATACAAACTCAATGTGGAATGTGAAGGCAACATTTGGATTATGTGACTATAGTCAGAGACAGGGATAGGTTTCATAATTCCTTGCCAGCCATGAGACTGGCTCAGCCTCTTGTAGGTCAGATCAGCCCCTTTGTTTTGGAAGGCACGCTTCCTGGAAGACTGTCCTCCATTATGTACAGTCAAGCAAACTTTTTTTTTTACTGTCCTTTTTCCTTTCAGTTTGGGCTGTCTAGTTTGCAGCTGTTGTAATATTTTCCTCGGCCTTCCCCGCCCTGCTTTAGACTTTGCTGAAACCACTCTACCTAGCAAGCCTGTACAGTGCATGATAAGTATTATAAGAAATTGCTGTTTCTCCCATTTGATAAGCCCTTTTGAGAACCAGTACTTCAGCTCCTATAGCCTAGATTCTTTCCAAATAAAGAGAAATGGATGGTGCCAACAAATCTCTTTCAAGATAAACAGAATTGGCCTTTTCAGTTATTTGAGTTATCTTGAATCTGTGGTAGCAGGGGATTGCCTATTGCTAAACAGAGCGATGATACAACAGTTTTACTTTTTTTAAAAACAAATCATAACTTGAAAACTCAGAGATGCGACTCTCAGACACCTCTAAAAATTCTTTATCAGGTCAAATTACTGGCCTATCTAGCCCCATGCTATCTGTAATTGCTAAGAAAGTTTTAAAATTCAATAGTTTCTATGCTTCTTTAGATAGAGCCCAACTGCACCATCCAATACTTTGGGATTAGCTCTGCTTATAAAAACAGGTGAATTTGTAGTAATTCTTCCTCCCCAGGACTGAATCTGTCCAGTTTGTTTTGCTTGCAAGGTGACTTTTTTCTCTCCTGCCTGGGGGCTTCCCTTTTATTCTTGCCAGAAGGATTCAAAAGGGCTTTTTTGTGTGTGTTTGGGTAAGACTTTTATGTCAAGGAGAGAGGGAGAAAAGAGCATAAGGAGAAGCACCAGCTGGAAGAAAAGAGAGTGCAAAAAAGAGAGTGAGGAGTGTCATCTTTCTCTCTCTGTCTCTCTCTGTAGAAAAACAGTGGTAAAAAGGGGGAGAGAACACAAACACAAGCTCCTCCTGCAGTTCTATTTATTCATTTATTCATTTTAACTGCTTAATAAACTGTCCCTCCTCCTGCTTGTAAGTGGTGCAATTGAAAGGAACCACCTCAAGAAGGCTTTCCTTTCTCCTCCTAATCACTTTCTTATCTTATCTTGAAGAGAGGGAAGCAATCAGGAGGAAGAAGGGAAGCCTTCCCAAGGCTTTCTACAGAGGCTTCAAATGGAACTGCAAGTGGGAGGCCTTTTCCTCCTCCGCTTTTGCGGCTCATTATATTGAAAGAACCAAATAGCACAGTGAGACCTCACAGCAAAGGAATGTACGTTAATTTGCATTTCCCGTGCTATGTAGTCACAGCCTTAATGCCTTATTTCTGTATCCTTTAATGCTTACTGTGCACTTGCCATGCCTGGCTGGAAAGTCCCTTTATGGAAATTCTTCAGGTATATCTGCTTAGTAATATTTAAGATACGTATTAGAGATGGAGACGAATAAAAAAATGGATCCAGAAATTCATCCAAAATTGGTGATTCTTTGATTTGGGTTCATTTATCCCGAATCAACGATTTTTCCCTGATTTAATGAACCTCTTGGCTCATTTATCTTCTACACAGCCTGCCCACCCCTCCCCACTGTCCCCATTGCTTCCTTACCTTGTTCTGCCACCTCATCCATTGCCATCCAGAAAGACAGCAGCCTGTTCCCTTCCGGGAGCCAGCCTGCTATCTCTGAATCTATTTAGATTTACACACAGTGATATTGTTTATGTTGTTTGAGATTCTTCAGTAATATCCAAACTGAGAGCAAAAATAAAGACTCTGGACACAGACATTGCCTTCACCGAGAGTGTATTTACAAATATACATATGTTGCACCTCAGAACTGGCAAAGTCCGCAATTCCAACTGTCAAAGTAACGTGCTGCTCCTCCATGCATCAACCCAACAATAAGCTTAGTCAGCGCCTTCCTTATATAGTGTAGTCTGATGCAATCATGATGGAGCATATTGAAAACTGCACATGTGCAGCAGAGTCACATGACTTTCAGTCTTGGCTCATTGCCAACCTGAGTGACTTAGCCTTTTCTGGTTTCCTACAAACCATCAAGGCAATTCCATATTACATTTTATACAAAATGTTGATAGTATCACTGCAAGTGTTTGCTTCTCAACTGAGAGGCGGCTGCATGCACACAGGCAGCCAACCAAGAGCCGGATGTCTGCAATTTTTTTGTTTGTTTGTTAGCTGGCTTGTCAGCCAGGCCAGGTGGCCTCTGGGGATGCCACCACCTCTAAATTCCTATGTACACCCTTGATATTTGTTTGTCTCTGTGCTGTTGTTGCACCTGTTTTTACTGGTAAAAACCCACCCACATCCTGGACACCAAACCCTTAGATGACTGTTAAAATCTAGGAAGTGTTTTCTGCACAAATCTTAAACCAGAAGAGGCTAGGCTGAACCTATGGAGAAAACAACAACAATATACCTTGCTGAATGGATGAATGTTGAAGAGTGTCTCTTACCAGTATAAGATCTAGCTGGACCATCTGGAAATCACTTAATCGATTTTGAAGCAGGAAAATCAAAGAACAATCAAGTAAAACGGGGCTACTAGGATACAGGGCAATTTTTCTGTGACTGTAGAGAAATTCAATCAGTATAATACAATTTATGCACCACAATTGATACAAAGGAAGATTTAGCAAAAAGCCAAGATAAATGCTATTGAAGAGACCTGTTTCTGGTAAAAAAGTTCAATTTGTTTTGAATTTTACCTGTATCTCGTATACATCCATAATTTAAAATTGTTTAACGCTCTGATATGAATAAAGAAAGACAGATAAAAATAAATTTCCTTTGTTCAGGCTCACTTTGCTTCTTGGCTGCTGTCTCCGTATTTCAGTGGGGAAATGGATCCCAGTGTCCTCCTTTCCCACAAGAACACTGACTAGCAGCAGTCCTCTAGGGTTTTTAGCAGAGATATTTTACCATTCCTAGAGAGAGAGAAGGGACGTGGTGGCGCTGCGGGCTAAACTGCAGAAGCCTGTGCTGCAGGGTCAGAAGACCAAGCAGTCGTAAGATCGAATCCACGCGACGGAGTGAGCGCCCGTCGCTTGTCGAAGCTCCCGCCAATCTAGCGGTTCGAAAGCATGCAAATGCAAGTAGATAAATAGGGACCACCTCGGTGGGAAGGTAACAGCGTTCCGTGTCTAAGTTGCACTGGCCATGTGACCACGGAAGATTGTCTTTGGACTAATGCTGGCTCTATGGCTTGGAAACGGGGATGAGCACCGCCCCCTAGAGTCGAACACGACTGGACAAAAATTGTCAAGGGGAACCTTTACCTTTACCTTTAGAGACAGAAGCCAAGAACTGAGCTTGGCAGCAGTACATATGCTGACCACAGAGCTATGATGTCAGTGGAATAAGAATCAGTGTTGCTTACAAGTTCCCACTCATATAGTGATGGGTCCATCTTGAACGTATCTGCCATTTCCTACTACCGACCTAAAGACTCAGCTGATTCTACAGCAAGACATGTCTAGACACAATAATATCAGAGTCAAAGGCATTAAAAATGGGATGAGAGAAAGACCTCCCAAAAATTCAGAGTGGCTAAAAAAAAAAAACCACCCCAAAAATCTTCTGGAATGTTTATGATCTTGAGAGAGTCCATACAGTGGGCATGAAATGCTATAAGGCAGTGGTCCCCAACCTTGGGCCTCCAGATGTTCTTGGACTACAATTCCCAGAAGCCTTCACCACCACCTATGCTGGCCAAGATTTCTGGGAGTTGAAGTCCAATAACATCTGGAGGCCCAAGGTTGGGGACCACGGCTATAAGGGACAACCAAGACATGTTTTAGTGAAATTTGCAAGCTTCAAAAAGAAAGATGAACTGATGCAAGTTAAAAGAAAAACCCCAGAAAGCCTGAGATTCAATGGAGACCAGAGACAAGTGTTTAATGATTGCTGTAATGAAATAATAGCTTTCAGATGACAAATGTGGGTTATCACAATGATTCTAATTACAAAGAATATTAAATATAGCTGGGTTTATATAGTGTTTCTAAGAATATCCTACAATGGGAAATTTCACAAAGTTTCATTGGTTTTGGCTGCCCTGAATTTTTTGAGAGACAATGAAATTCTAACTAAAGAGGAATGGGAAGACCAACTGAAGAATGTAGAAGGGTCACAGCAGGACCAAGATATAGAGGTCGAGGAGGGGGAGCAGAGGGTATGAAAGTCAATTGACAGAGAACAAAAAGAACAAAAAAGAACAAAAAAAGATGAGCCTCGTGGCGCAGTGGTTAAATCGCTGTACTGCAGCTAAAACTGTGCTCATGATCTGGGGTTCAAATCCCAGGTAGCCGGCTCAAGGTTGACTCAGCCTTCCATCCTTCCGAGGTCGGTAAAATGAGTACCCAGCTTGCTGGGGGGGGCAATGTGTAGCCTGTATAACTAAATTGTAAACTGCCCGGAGAGTGCTTGTAGCGCTATGGGGCGGTATATAAGTCCAATAAATAAATAAATAATAAAATAAACAAGGAGAAAGCTCCAAACCTCAGAAGAAGGGAAAAGATAGAAAGAAAACAGGATAAGTATCAACAGTAAAAAAAGTAACTACAGTAATTAATGTTTAATGATAAAGATTAAAGGGGGAATTCGTGATAAAAGCACTGAAGAAAAAAGTTTGATAGCTAGGTGAGATCCAGTAAAGGGAAACAGAGATTGCTGCTCATAGGGTGGAAGCAGATTTTGAAAGGAAGGATCTGGTAGAAAACAAATAGTTAAATAATGGAGGGAGCTGGATATAAAGAGAATATAGGGAAAAAAGAAAAATATTTTTAGAAAGGAGTTATCTAGAAATCTGGTAAACAACAGTATAGCACATCAGGGATTCTCTATAGCTTAGTGATATCCACAATACAAGGGGAATTAAGATGGGAGTAGATAATGTAGATCTAGAAAACTATAGATAAGATAGTTAAACATAAACTTATTTAACTTTTCTCCTGTTCTCTTTATATTATTATACTTTATCCTTTTTTGGATTTAATTTTATAGGGAGTTTCAATCGGTGTAACTGAAAATATGTTGAAATGCATAAGGACAGGGCAAGACAAGGAGTTGTCAGACTAGACTTGTCCCCCCACCCCCGAGCCTGAAGACTATGTGTCCAGAAGAGTTTTGTAGGAAAGAAGTGGGGGGAGGAAAACTAACTGTGACAAAAGGTGTAGGAAAGGGGAGGGAAGTCACAAGGAGGTGGAGGGTATGTTATTTTTCTTTTTTGTGTGTAGGTATGTTTTGAAATTTAACTCAGGACTAGGAAAACATACAATAAAAGAAGTAAAACAAAGATATTAACTTGGAATGTTAAAGGCTCAGGATCCAATATAAACAGAGCATATTCAACAGAATGTGTTGAATAAGGGTAAAACAGATATTTTGTCCTTACAAGAAACACATAAAAGAGAGAGAAAACAAACTTAGATGTAAGTAGATTGATATACAGTGGTACCTCGCATAGCGAGGTTAATCCGTTCCGGATTAACCTTTGCTATGTGAAAACTTCGTTAAACGGAAAGTAAAAAGCCAAATCGGCTGAAAACTCACCGTTTAGCGAAGTCTTCCCATAGCCGGCAGCCATTTTCGCGCCCTCGGTAAGCGAGGGGAGGGCACGAAAATGCTGCGCGCAGCCATTTCGGCTGTTCCGGCGGCCATTTTGGGCCCGCCGAACAGCTGATCCGCAGGTCGCAAAGCGAAGGTCGGTAAGCAAAACACTTACTGACCTTCGCTATGCGAGTTTCGCCCATTGGGGCCATCGGTAAGCGATCGCATTAGCGATCACGGAAACCGCATCGCTATGCGATTTTGTCGTTATACGGTGCGCTCGTTAAGCAAGGCACCACTGTATCTGAAAAATTGCTTGGTACATTAAAATCTAGGCATGTAGCAATATTAATATTATATAGTTATTTAAAATATTTTAATATTTTAATATTTTAAAATATTTCTGCACTACTTTTTCCTTAAAAAGAACCATGGTAGTTTACACCATTAAAAGACAATATTAAATCTAAAAACACTTAAGTATATGAATAATAAAAAGGAACAAATACGACTCTGAGAAATGGTAAACACAAGTAGTAATAAAAACCCAGTCAAAGCAGTAAATGTCTGAAATATGTAATTTAAAATTGAAACCTTTGAAAAGGATATACAGGGTTGATATTTGATAGTTCAAGGCAACCTGAAAGGAGAAGAATGCACTCTACTAAATATTTATGTACCAAATGAGAAACAGGAAGAATTCTTGACAAATGTTTGAAGTAGGTTAGAAAAACTAAGGAAAGGTTATATTATAATAGCAAGGGACTTTAATATGATAATGGACATACTTAAAGACAAAATTACAAAAAGAAGGAGGGGTGAATATACAATATTGAATAGATTAATCAATAAAACAGATTTGAAAGACGGAGGGAAATCAAAGACAATGAAAGGATGTTCTACTACTACTCATCAGTACATAAAACATATTCAAAAACATATTAAAGAACAGATTACATATTTGTATCTAAGGACTTAATGTGAAGGGTAAACAACAGATATAGATGTTATACAAATATTGGGTTGTGCTAGAGTGAATACATAACTTGTAAAATGTAATTACAAAGAAGTTTTAAAATTGAAAATTGATGCAAACATCTACTGTCATAAATGTATAATTTGAAGGCTTTCAAAAGAACTTGGAAGATACTTGGGAAATAAACAAGAAAGGACAAGCTAAAGTAATATGGGATGCCATAAAGGTAATTTCCAGAGGATACATGGTTAAAGTGGTTTAAAAACAGCAAGAGAAAAGAATAGATGATTTAGAAGAAAAAATTAAGGAATTGAAAAGAATAGTTTTAAGAACTACAGAAAAGAAAGCAATGTTGGAATTATAAGCAAAGAGGAAACGGTGGATTGATTTGGGAAAGGTACAAAGGAATTTAATTTATTTGAATAGAGAATATTTTGAATTTAGTAATAAAAACTCTAAGCTATCAGCAAAAGTTAATCACTTAAAAATAAAAGTAATATAGGGGTAATATAGGATCAGAAAGGGAGAAGATGTAACAAAAAAAATAGACATCTTCCAAGGTTTTTATTAAAAATATATATTAGTAAAACCCCACATCTAGATAAAATTAAATAATATTTAAAGAGTAATTTTGATAAAGAGATAACAGAAAAGGATAGGGACAGAGTGGAACAATTAATTACTGAGGATGAAATAGAGGAAGTGGATAGAATGAAGGTAGGAAAAACTCTGGAACAGACAGATTAGGCCCAATATATTATAAAATATTCAAAAAGACTCTAATACCTAAGTTAAAAGTATTATTTAATAAAATCTAAAGAGGGAAAAAATCATCCAGTCTTGAAAGGAATCAATAGTAGAATTAATAGTAGATTTTCTACAAGAAAATAGTAGATTTTCTAGCAAAAATCCAATGAATATGGAAACTTATAGACCAACTTCACTGATAAATCAAGATGCTGAATTATTTACGCAATCCTGGTGAATGGATTAAATAGCTTTGCTGGGAACTCTATTGATAGAAATCAGAATGTTTTTAACAAGGAAGACCAATGACAGACCTAATGAGAAGGGTACTCAATGAATCAGCAGAAGAAGCTAAATGTAAAGAAGGAGCGCTGTCTTCAGATATTTTTAAAGCATTTGATTCAGTGGAAAGGGATACATTAAAGTTGCAGTTTAAACATTTAGGGATCAGCATTCACTTTAGACATATAATTCAACAATTAAAATCACAGAACACATGTAGAGTAAATGATGGTATAACCAATATCTCTAGGCTGAGGAACAAAGCAAGGATGCCCCTTATCTCCAGACTTACTCACATTGCTAATAGAAATGCTACCACAAGTAATTAGAGATAATAAACAAATCAAAGGAATAGGTTATAGGGAAAAGAATAAGATAAAGTTGTTCCCAGAAGACACATTTTAATAAGCAAGAACCCAATCAAAGCACATTTAAAACAATTTGAGGAAATAATGGGATTAAAAGTGAATTGGGACACGTCAGAATGCATTTTGTTAAATTATACTGAAGAGAAGAAGGCAAAGATGAAATTCCATTCAAAGGTAAGTTGAAAAAAATTTATTCAGTACTTAGGGACAACTATTACTTGGAATGCACAAGATATAATTAAAATGAATGTAGATAGGTTGAGGAAAGAGATAAGAAAACAGGTATAGTAATATCAAAAATTAAAAATTTCCTGGTTCATTTGAATTGTGTTATGTAAAATGATAATTATTCCCAAATTATATTTCCTATTCTGGATGGTACCAATAAAGATTGCTGAAAAACAGTTAAAAGAATGTCAGGTGATAATTAATATGTACTGCAATGGCAATAAGAGAACCAGGATTAATAAGAAATTTTGGTATATACCAGAATATAGCACAGCAATTGAGACATATTCCAGATATTATAACAAACGATGACAACTTAATATGGAAGTGAAGAAATTTTGGAGAACCTTTTCTTTCAAAGAAAATATTGAGGAAGAGATTAAAACCATTGATAACCCCCTTTATAAATGTGATAAACAGCTAGAAAAGTTACAGGGGAATCAACCTATTCCACCCGTAAGCCAAATAATTGAGCTAAGAAAGTTTCCCAACAATCTTGAAAGGAAATTTAAAAGTTTTTTTTTTAAATAAGGTGTTTATTAAATTAAAGGATTGGAGGAAACAGATGAAAGATAGAGTAAATAAGAGAAGTAGTGGGAAAAGAGGTGACTGTGGCAAGGCTATTTTCAAAGACCTGGAAAAATGATAATCAAATTAATATTGAGGAATGGAATAAAGAAATGTAGAACATGACAATTGATGATAAATTGACAAGTGAAATGCAAATTTGAAAAGGAATATAAAAATGAATGATTTTAAATAAATATGGAATGTATTTCTAGAGTTTGTTTTTTGGAAAGGGAAGGGATATACCCCAGGAGAAGAATCAATGTGTTTTTGGAGCGAAATGGGGCAGTATAAAATGTAAGAACAAAGACTATGAAACCCAGTCCTGTGGTTGAAGGCGGCACGGGCAGAGAATTTTGGATATAACTAACGTGGTTTAATTTTAGCTGATGTACTGTGTATTAAAATGTGTGTTTTTGTTTATTTTCTTTCTGTAAAAAAAAGTTAATTTTTTAAAAAAGAGAAAATATCTGCCATTCCTCAGTCCTTTACCTTGGCACATTAGTTTGGACATTACTCTTGTGTATTACCAACACTCTTCACTGGGTTTTAATATGCTTTTGAAAAAGGAACAAAGATTCTGCAGCTCAAATGACATAATGCCGACACCCAGAAAAGAACTAAAATTTTCCATGTATTTCACTGCAGTTTAGGCACCTAGTTATTATACACTTCTCCCATCAATAACATAGGGGTCTGAAGCCTTGGAACCCCACGTAGTTCAAAATCTGTGTATACAGTAATTCTTATGCCCCCAAAAATCTAACTACAAAGCATAAGCAGTTGTATTCACGAAGGCTTTCATGGCTGGGATCAAATGGTTGTTGTGGGTTTTTCGGGCTCTTTGGCCATGTTCCGAAGGTTGTTCTTCCTGACGTTTCGCCAGTCTCTGTGGCCGGCATCTTCAGATGACAGCACTCTGTGCTCTGGTGCAGTTTGTTTGGGAGTTGAGTATTTACAGCTGTGGGATCAGCTTTTCTCCTTTTCAGGCGATAGGGTGATGATGGTGGATGTATTGTTGTGGATGTATTGTTGTGATAAGGAGGAGAGATTATCTATCACTGTGATTGATGGGTGTCCAGCAGTGCTACTGTTCTCGGAAGATGCCGGCCACAGAGACTGGTGAAACGTTAGGAAGAACAACCTTCAGAACATGGCCAAAGAGCCTGGAAAACCCACAAACATAAACAGTTGATTCACACACACACACACACACACACACACACACACACACACACACACACACACACACACACACACACGTACAGCCATTCCCAACATGTGTCAACTTCCTAGCATGCACCCTCTTCAATCACCATGTGGAGCCATTATGTCAGGCGAGGGGGCCAACACTGCTCACAACAGGGGCTTTGATAAACCCCAAGACCCACCTTCATTAGGCCGCTTCTTGGAGATGAACAGCAGCACAGTATTGCATGTTTATTTATTTATTTATTTAAATATTTATTTATCCATTGGGAAAAAAAATCATCCATGCATAACCAAGACCATGCTGTCCAGACCTGTGCAATTCAAGGAAGAAACACAGATTGCAGGGACTCGGGCCAAGGATGTCAGATGAAGTCTTTCATATAATTCAAAGCCACGTTTTGAACTGAGTCAACAATACTGCTGCAGTGGTGATTCCTAAAATGGGCATTTGAAATTAAAGGAATAAAAGCAGTATAGAAAAAAATAAAAAACAAACTCCATCAGAGTTGCTATTTGGTCACACAGACATTAATGGCTCAGTTTAATCAGCTTACATATATAAAATACATGCACACATTTGTGATTTTTAAATAGCTGCAATAAGAAGATTAAAAGAAACAGCGTGAAGAGCAGCAGAATGCTGAGAATACATTTAGTAGAGCTGGAAAAATAAAAGGACATTATTGAGAATATCCTTAAGGAACTGGAATAGCAAGCTAAATGGTCTGACATAATGGTATATTCCAAAATAGAATGAGGCTATACTTCCTTGGCTGGCTGGCCAAGGTCTCAGTCCAGTTTCTTAGGGTTAAATGGGGTGCCACGTTGCATGGCATGGATAGTATTGGCACCTTGAGACTTGGCAACTCTAAACGTACGCCCGATACAGCCCATGGAAATTCATGGAGAAACTCCCCCCCTTCTGGAAGCTTCTCCCCTCTTCTAAACCTCACTGAGGAAACAGAGATACAAATAATGTGCTTTCAGCCAGCAGTTGAAGACGCCAAACAAAAGATTGACAGCCTCTGAAAAGTGTGTGTGTGTGTGTGTGTGTGTGTGTGTGTGTGTGTGTGTGTGTGTGTGTGTGTGTGTGTGTGTGTGTGTGTGTGTGTGTGTGTGTGTGTGTGTGTGTGTGTGTGTGAGAGAGAGAGAGAGAGAGAGAGAGAGAGAGAGAGAGAGAGAGAGAGAGAGAGAGAGAATTTCCCACTTCAGGTGGAAGGGGCAATTTTTTTAAAAAAAAATTGAGCTGATGAACTGCAAGGACCAAACCATCAGAGTGGCTATTTGATTTCCTGCTGAAAGCCACCCACTCAAAGCTAGGAAATATCTGATGTCAGTTGGACTAAAACACTGCTGATCCACTTGCTTGAGATGGGACATTGAATGCAGCTGAATCATGAGAAGGCCAGGGTTGCCCACCATCCGTTTAGAATGAGACCATTGTGTCCATGGCTGAGGAAGAGGGGGACACTGCACTTTGACATTTTGGGGTGAAGCTCCATCCCATTGGGCTGCCCCTGAATGAGACCCTGTTTCTGATGAGGTTTGTAGTCCCCTTTGTATATAGCAGAGTGCACAATGGCAGAGACTGAACTTGAATAAAGTTAAAGTTATTTATTTTACAAAAGCATGATTCACATTTAATTCATGTGATTTAAATATTAATCGTCCAAAAGATATAACAGCTTTTCATTGCTTATTATTTGCTTTTAAATTAGTTGCTTGCAGCCTCTGTAATTTTAGGGCTCATAAATCCTTTAACAGTTTCTTTTCTGTATTCTCCCACCCTTGAGGACATATCCATGCAGACTTCTCTCACTTAACCTAGCTGTATACTGTATTTTCATTCTGTTGCTTCGTTCTGCAGCTCCTTCAACTTCTGCAGTTTCCTTCCTTCTTCTGCTGCTCATGCTCTCTCTCTCTCTCTCTCTCTCTCTGTGTGTGTGTGTGTGTGTGTGTGTGTGTGTGTGTGTGTGCATGCGCGCACTGTAACAGAAGCAAAGGTAAGGGATAAAAAAGTTCTCCAGAATTGCTGGCTGGGTTCAAATAAAACATGGAGTTGGCTGGTGACTGATGAATGTACAAGTGTATACAGTTTGTATTGTAGGTGTGTATCATAGGTATGAGAGTCAGTGTAGTGTAGTGGTGGAACACTGCTAGGACTCAGGAGACTTGAGTTCAAATCCCACTTGGCCATAGAAACTCAGGGGATTCGCTAGCAAGGATGGGCCACTCTGTGAACATCCCATATACTTTAAAAAACCCACCTAATAGGATTGCTGCTAATTGAAATTGATTTACAACACATTAAAAAGCCATAAATATATACAGGGGGAGATCTACCATGAAACTAATGAAGCTTAAGCTTCAGGGTCCCTAATTTCAGAGGGGCCCCAGAAGCGAAATTAGTCCACATTGTGGTGATCTGTCATGGATGAACCCAATTGAAGAAGATAACAATGGTTATGCAGACTTTGTTGCGAAGGACCTCCCATAACAGTTCAAGCTAAATATATATAAGAATGTTTCCATTGTCTCAAAAACTATTTTTATGTCCTACTGTGTAACATTCTCACCAACCCCATCAGCAATGGCCACGGATGACAGAAAGTAACCCCCATTCCCCAAAAAACCTGGTCGGTATCTGGTTGAGGGAGAATGGCCTGATCTTTTCCTTCTGGCTTATGAGGCCATATCTTGGCACTATTATAAACATGGTAGTTCATAGTAAATAAAAATGTAAGAACTGCTTCTTTATAACCAAGTTTTGGCTTTTGAAGGAAGATACTGATTGCCTTTTTATTGGGATGCATGCTTACTATAGATATAGACTATCTGAACGCTGATGAAAAGTCTCTCATTGTATAGCAACTATATATAAGTGAGAAGGGCTATGGGCTAAATTCATTTGTTAATCCCCACTGAGATAGACCCATTAATTTGTTATTTGGGTCTAACAATTGAATTTAGTCAATTGTCTTCCAGCAGAATAATAACTCTACAGGTCATGAAACACAGAGAGAGGCCAATGATGTTCCCTAAAGGAGAACAGCTTTGTAAAATGCCATCAGTAGTTTTACATGGATGGATAAAGGCTTTGTTTTAAGCATTTTGTTATATCACTCCAACCTTGTTTCCATCTCAGCACTGCTTTGCATAGCTAGGAGGTTCTTTTTTAAAATAGCAAGCAGAAAACTGGTTGTTTGAATCAGGAGATATCAGAAGGGAGCAGTGTAACATCCTTTTAATGACACATGAGGCCTCCTTGTTTACCCTGATTAAACTGTTGTCCTTGTATACACTCCTTTTAAATATATATATATTTTTAAAATGTTCTTTGGCTTTTAGTGGGGGTTTTGCTTTTTAATTTGAATATGAATTCTTGTCTAGGATCTTTTAAAAAACAGACACATACTGTACATCTGGTTATAGTGGTGCCCCGCATAGCGACGATAATCCATTCCGGAAAAATCCTCGCTATCCGGATTCGTTGCTATGTGAAAAGAAAAGGCCCATAGGAATGCATAAAACATCGTTTAATGCGTTCCTATGGGCTTAAAATTCACTGTTCTGCGAAAATCCTCCATTCCTCCATACGGCCGCCATTTTCGCTGCCCGGTATGCAAGGAAACGGCACGAAAACACTGCGGGTAGCCATTTTTTTCCCGGTGGCCATTTTGGAACCGCCGATCAGCTGTTTTTAAGACATCGCTATGCGAAAATCAGTAAGCGAAACAGGTTACCGATCATCGCAAAGCAATGTTTTACCATTTAAAACATCGTTATGTGATCGCAAAAATCTGTCACTATGTGGATTCGTTGTTAAGCGAGGCATCACTGTATTTTCTATTTATGTGTTTATCATCTCCTTATCAGGTGATCGAGATGGCATACAACAGGACTGGGAGACCTCCAGATGTTTGTGGACTACAATGACCATCCCCATTTGCCACTGAATGTACTACTTTGTCCAACAATATCTGGAAGGATGTAATTGCTCATCCCTAATTTTTAAGTAGGGTTAGATTATGAGGGAGAAGGATAAAACATTTTTCTTGTTTGGTCCCAAGGCATAGCTGCATAACAATGCACTCATAAGCATAGTTGTTAGGAAGGGATGATGGGATTTGTAGCCCAACAACATTGGGAAGACCTTATGTTTGCCACTGCAGCATATAAGATTCTCCATTCCTTTTCCCTTACAATAAACCAGTCAGGTTAGTTTGAGAGAAAGTAATCCAGTCAAGGCACCCGATAAACATTTTGATTGTGAGCGGATTTAATCTCTTAATTTAGTCCCCAAAGTGCTAGATTCCCAAACCCTACTGAAAATGAGTAGAACCTCCCCCTCCTTTCACACCTCTATCATGAAACCTGTTTGGAAAATTATTTTATGATAAAGGCTATATTACAGCATTCTCTTTTCACTAAGAAATATCTCTGCAAATATCAAGAATAGAAACATATCCTGGCATGTGTCTGAGGAAGTGGCTGTCAGCCATGAAAGCTCACACTGAAATAAATCTTCTAGTCTTTAAGGGACCATCAATCTTTTGTTTCTTCATTTTTGTTCTATGTTCTGACATTAAGTAGTCTTCAAATTAAAGAAAGCATTTCTTGCTTACCTTGTGCTGTTGCTGCTCTTTCTGCTGCTCTCATTATAATTAACTATCATTAGCTCCCTTGGGTTATTTTGAAGAAGAAAGGGGGATAGATAGATAGATAGATAGATAGATAGATAGATAGATAGATAGATAGATAGATAGATAGATAGATAGATAGATAGATAGATAGATAGATAGATAGATAGATAGATAGATAGATAGATAGATAGATAGATAGATAGATAGATAGATACTACTACGACTACTACTAATTACTACTACTACCATCACTAGTATTATTGCTGCAACATTGGATTATTTGATTTAATGGAGTGATTAAAATCATTATAAGTGATTCCTTGGACGCTATGGCAAAGATACATGTGCCCGAAAGATTAAGGTACTTCCAGGCTACCCAGATTGGTGAAATCTGGGGCATAATCATAAAATCATACAATAATGAAGTTGGAAGGAGCCAATAAGGCCGTTGAGTCCAATGCCCTGCTCGATGCAGGAATGCAAATCAAAAGATATGTCAGGTAGTTGTCTAAATGTATCTTTGGTGCCTCTTGTGTTGGAGCACTTACCACCTCTCAAGGTAATTGGTTCCATTGTCATGCTGCTCTAACAGTTAAAAAGTATTTCCTGATATTCAACTGAAATCTGGCTTCCTGTAACTTCAGCCCATTGTTGCATGTCCTGCACTCTGGGATGACCAAGAACACGTCCTGCCCCTCGTTTGTATGAGGAGCGGCAGGATCTGTCTTTCAAGTATTTGAAAAGTTCTACCACATCTCCCCTCAGTCTTCTTTTCTCAAGGCTAAACATGCCCAGTTCTTCCCAGTGTTTTCTCATAGGGATTGGTTTCCAGTTCCCTGATCATCCTTGTTGCCCCCCTCTGAACTTGCTCCAATTTGTCAGCATACTTCTTGAAGTTCTGATAAACTAATACATTGATTTCTAGAAATTATATTTGAACACACTGCTTAGGGTCATATATTGGGACATAATGTTTTCCCATGTTTCCTTCCAAAGAGAGGCCGCCATTCTAGCCCAAAACTAGACAAGCTGTGAGGAATTTGGGATGTTGGGCCTTCTATGTGAGCAGGGTGGCCATACGCCTTTGGGGAGGACAGTTGACACGCGAAGCCTGCCAGAGGAGGATCCTCCTTTTAAATGTGTCCTCCAAGTCTGATTTTAAAAAGAAAGAACCCTCAGGATAGAAAGTCACACCTTCACACTAAGCAGCACCTGGACAGAAGACTTAATAGGCACATGATTTATTTAGTATTTTATTTATCACTTTTATTTGTATGGCACCATCTTCCCAATTAAAGGACCCAAGGCAGCATATAAGTTATAAAAAATACCCAAACCAATTAAAATGACAATAGATTATGAGAATAAAAACCACTTAAACATATAACTATATTAAGGCAATTAATTAAAGCTATTAAAAATGTAAATCACAGTTTTCTCAGCTGAGGTGTCGTGTAATTCTGCTTAATTGAGAGAAATCAGTTCTAACTTTGTGTCTGTCCATATCGGTTAGAATTAGCATACGCAGCCGCATGCAGTCTGTATCCTCTTTTGTCCTTTTATAGTGACCAAGTCCCCTTCTAAGGTCTGCGGCTGTGTGAGTGTGTGTGATTCCACCCCCCCTCCACACAGCCTTTCTCCTCCTCCATGCACCCACAGCAATTGCTTCCAGCCCGTTTGGTTCCATTTGAGATGGAACCCCGTGTGGGAGGGTGGAGGTGGGCGCACAGGGGGAGCGGAATCTTGCATGTGAGGAGCAGAGCCCTACTCAGCGCCACTGAAAGTTAGAGGGAGCATTGATAGTGACACATGTCATCCTTTCTTGACGATGTGTAAGCGGACATTTTGTATCAGAGGAATTGAGTGAAATCAGAGCTGAGCAATACCTCAGAGAACAGAAGTTATACATAGGTATACCAAAGCCAGGAAGATCTCACTGCTCAGGATAGGCTCAAACAGAAAGCCTTTTTCACCCCGTGAAGATCTCAGTGGCCAGCTACAGTGGGCGAGACCAGGAAAGGGCCATTTTTGTCAGGAGCTTCACCAGCTACAGAATCCCATGCAGGAAAGTTCCTGCTTAGAAGCAGATACAAGTATAATGTTCTAGAAAGCTCATGAGCCAAAGCAGGAGGTATCTGAGGGAGCTACATGTATTTGAGGCCCCTTCCCAAATTTTGGGGGAAAAAGAGAGATGAATTATGATAAAATTAGGAAAGTTGTTATATACATACAGAAGTGAGAAGAAATGTAGATTAGATACCAATTCTCTTCATAACTGAGACGGACAAATGGTGAAAAACTTTATAGCAAGTTGGGTTTTGTTGCAAAATATGGTCTTCTTCTGAAACCTTGACACCTGGTCTGTGTCCAACTGTGAGAAAAACATCCAGGCATTCCATTAAAGGACTGAACAGAACTAAAAAAGAGGACATCCTTTATTACACAGGAAAGTGGTGGGACTCTATTTCCCTGCTTCCCACTGTCACTCTATTTACTGTCGTCTGTCAGTGCCTAAGTGGGAATCACTCGAGGCAATACATTAAGACTTAAAGGGAACAATATATTTTACAATTAGGTTAGCAAGGTGTTTCCTCCCTGATGATAATTACAAATCAATTATTTTTTTATGATGAATTCCTATGGTGTCTCACTGAGTGAATTTTCTCTCTGTGCTATGGAAACTCTCCAAGGCCAAGAATTAAAGCATACGATCAGTGGCAAGCATGTTTAGTCCCCTAAGCAATTCTTCTGTAAAAAGCAGATTAAGTTAAGGTAAGGAAGAGCAAACAAGTCTGCTAAATATGGCTAGTTTAAGAGAATAACATCTCCAAGGTGAGATACTGAAGGCACAATTACAAACAATTCCCAGAGGAATGGAAAGGGAGATATCATCTAAAAAAACCAAGCTGGCTGCACAAGGAGCTTTCAGGTGAGTTAAGATTTAAAGAAGCATGCATAAGAAATGGAAGTGGGTAGTGGGGAGATCCTCAAGGAAGACTGCAGGGGAGTAGCCAGTATTTGTAGGACAGGGGTGGGGGAAGTTTCAGCTATGCTTGAAGCAAGATGGAGAGCACAGATGCAGAAGGTCCATTGCATGGAGAGAGTAAAGAAACACTAATGGGCGACAGAGAGAAGACCTTCTTTGCCTCTGTCTTCTCCTGAAAGGAGGACATTGCTCAACCTAGTGCAAAAGGCTTCTAATTGCAATACTATTTGAAATTGCCTGTAGGTGGCGTGGTTCAAAGGAATTGCTTTAAGAAAGCTTTCCTTCCTCAGTCAATCATTTCCTCATTTTGCTGGGTAGAGCTCATTAATCTGTAATCAATCAATAAACAGAGAAACAAACCAACCAAACAGACAGACAGGCAGACAGACAAACAAACAAAGAAACAGGAGCTCTGCCTGGGGAGAAGCTTTTTTAAAAATTCTCTTGGAAAAGAGGCTTTGTTTGTGTGTATGGTCTTTTCCTTCTGCATCTGCTCAAAGCAATCATACAATTTGAACCAAAGGGGGGGGGGGAATCAGTTTTTAAAAAGTAGAAGGGTCTCTGGTCAGAGGAAAACAACAGATCAGAGCTGTAGGACTCTGGGCTGATTCACGTTTCCCGTTGCATCATCAAGAAAAATGTGAATAAGCTCCCCTCAAACCCATAGTATTTCCAGCATTTTCCCCTCTGTAAGTTGGCTGTGAGTGGCATCCAAGGGCATTAAGGAAATTTTCAGAGATGCTGTATTTTTGAGCATTCCTGGAGAACAATGGAAGCCCTTGAAGACTGCTGGTGAGCAAATGCTGTCCCCATTTTCAAAAATGGGGTAAAGAGAATCTAGACAACTTCTGACTGGGCAACTTGACAGAGGCACCAGGAAACATTCTAGAACAGATCATTAAACATTTGTTTTATACACACTTAGAACACTGTAATTTCTAAGACACAAAGTAGATTTCTGAAAAACAAGTCATGCCAGGCTGATCATATATTTCTTTAAGAAATAGAGTCAAAAGCTGGAGGAATGAGGTGGCCGATAAGGAAATGGTGTATCTTGACTTCATCAGTATTTCTGACAAGGGTCCTGATTATATTCTTGTGGCAAGGTTGAGAAAATATGGATTAGACAACACCTGTGTCAGGTGGATTTGTAGCTGTTTGACAGGCCATACCCAAGAGTGCTTACCAGCAGCTTGTTGCCATTTGTGGAGAGGAGTAACAAGTGAGTTGCTACAGAGTACTTTCTTAAGCCCAACATTCAGCATCTTTATAAATGCTTTGGATGAGAAGGTGGAAGGAATGCTAATCAAATTTACAGATGAGACCAAATTGGAAACGATAGCTAGCACTGCAAAAGATAAAATTGGGATTTGTGATTCCATTCACAGGTCAGCACCTTTGTTCCTAAAGCTGCATACTTTTAAAAATATTCAGCACTATTACAAAGAGAACTGCTGTCTAATGTGTGTTTATTAATGTGTGTGCATATTTCCTAAATACATGCAGTGCTTGTCTATCCAGAATTGCATGAAGAGAACACACACTAACCCTTGAACACTTGGAATAAGATATTTTATACTGCCTTAAACTCTGAATGTTCTGGTATTCTCCAATACATGTCTGTCTTTGTGTGTGGTATGGATGAACCTGGGACTATATTTTCTCATTCTTGTGCTGGACAATAATGCTTGTGGTCAAATGTCTTGAAAGGTATACCTTCCAAATATAAGGACAGAATTCTGATGACTACATCTGATCGGAATGGTAACCATTGTTTCACATTGTGGCTCTCAAAATAATCCCATCTTTCAGGCATAAATTTATAGGTTCAGATGTTTGTCTTCTGTAGAATACTCATGTTTCCCAATTGCGTTGGAAGCAAGAAAATAAACAATCTTGGGGAATTCTTCCAGCATTTGCCAGAAGCCTTTAACACAAATACAAAGAAATGCATATACACACACAAAGACACCTCAAACCTGAGAATAAATCAGTGAAGCTGGGGTGGGGGTAGGAATCCACACAGCTTGAAAGGTAAGGTGTCCCACCGTGGATTTGCTGGCATTCTAGTTGATGACATAGTTGCTGATGCTGCAGCTTTGTGGCACTTCTCATCAACGGTGACAGATTTTATAGTGCGTCTAAACTGAAGTGTGGAAGACTGTATGATTTGTCAGGGAAAGAGAGCAAGGCAGGCACCTGCTTCACAGCTTGTTGTCAGTTTTTGTATCATTGAAGCCTAAATATTGCACCGTTGTCTGTCTTACTGACCCTAGATGAAGGGTATAGGCTAGAGTATAGAATAAGCAAACTTGGCTGAGGAAGTAAGCTGCTTTTACTTTCCTGTGGAAACAGTATAGCACAAATATGTATGGGTTCCTTCACAAGAATGAGCTGGACTCCCTTTAAGCTATGTGATTTAATTGCCCAGAAATATTAAATCTGGCATTTCTTTTGAATCAAATTGTGGCAAAAGGCAATAGCTGTCTATAAAGGACTGGACTTCTTTGACTGCTCTACTGGTGTTCTCTTATCATGTGGCCAGCATTTCTTACTTACTGGTCTTCACAGAATCATAGAAACGTGAAGTTTGAAGGGGCCTACAAGGCCATCAAGTCCAACCTTCTGCTCAGTGCAGGAATACAATTAAATCATATCTGCCAGGTGATTATCTAAGTTCTTCTTGAATGCCTCCAGCGTTGGAGTACTCACCAACTCCCGAGGTAACTGGTTCCACTGTCGTACTGCTCTAACAGTTAGGAGGTTCTTCCTTTTTTAAAAAAAGTATTTATTTAAGGACAGGGTAGGAAATACAAAAAGTAAGGGGAAATAGGGAAGAGGGAAAAAGGGTTAGGGGGATAGGAGAACACAGAGTATACCATCATCCAATCAATTCATATTACAATAACAAATCAACTTTTTGCTTTTTCGCAGTTTGATTACCCTCCTGCTTTCATCTTATTATTTAATTTTAGTTTAATTCTGTTACTCCAACACTATCTGGTAACTGCAGCCATTTATACAATACATCCCATCGTTCAGTTTCCTTTTGAATTGAACAGTCTTTCAGCCCATCTGACAGAATATCCATTTTTGTCACTTCCCATATTTTCACAATAAGATTCTCTTGTTTCAGTATCTCTGCTTTCTTGAGATTTTTAACATAATGCTTTTTAATTTTGGAAGCTGCATAGGTCACTGGATAACTCTCTATCCCATCTATGTTACCTGGTGTCGTGCCCAATAAAGATGGTTCTAAAGTTTGTGCAGCTTCATTTAAGTTTTGTTTGGCATCTAATGTCCCCTCTTTCGTCACTTTCATCAGATCTTCTATTTTGCTGAGACCTTCATTCACTTGCTGAAACCCTGTTTTTATTGTCTTTTGCATAATAATCTGCCATTCCCTTTCTATTTCTTGTACCACTGTTCCAAAACTTTGGGATTGAACAAACCAAGTCTCCATTTGTTGTCTTAAATTTTTGGAGGCCATCTCAGGCTTTCCAATGAATGGGGTTTGTATAGATAATACTATGCCCTTAACAACAGTGATTGCCCCTTATATATCCTTCAACAGTTTCCACAATTTTATCAACAATCCAAACCCCTAATCATAAACCTCCCCTTAGATCTCCCTCCAATCTTTATCCAAACATTATAATATAAAAAACAACTTTTAACCCAGCAAATTCAAAATCAAATAGAACAGTGGCACAATTATTTCTTCTTCTCCCGAGTTTAGCAAGCTTCTATTATCAGTCTCACACGCAGTCCGGCAAACAAAACAACAATCACAGAGTCTCAAACTGTCCAGTAGTTGTTCTTGAAGCCCGTCTTATGATCTTTCCATTAACCCCTTGATGCTCCTCAGTCCAGTTGACCACGTCAGCTCCTTCTTTCTTCTCCAGAAAACAACCAGATTCTGTTATTAACAATTCACAGAGTCCAGGAAAAGGCAAAGAGAAGCCTGTCCCAGCCAAACTGCATTCACAAAACTCAAGTCTCTTAAATCCTGTCCGATGGTATTACCATCTGGGATTCTTTTCCAGAAACATAAGATTGATTTTTCCATCTCACTCTCTCGGCTTTGAAACCAGCCTGCTATATTAAGAATTCACTTGGGAAGGAGAGTTAGTTTCGCTTTTGAAGCAGACTGATAAGATAGGCTCGTTGCTGCTTTTCTTCTTTCAGCCAAATATTTTCATTCTTATTTTCAGCTTAATGGGGCTGTTTCATAAATCGAAGGCTTCAGCTTACTTAGTTGTTATATATTTTAAGCTTATATTGGTTGTTCTCCTCTCCCTTGATAAAGGGTTACTCACGGCTCCGTGCCAAATATGGCTCCCGCTCCGATCCGTGCGGGGTGATTTCTTCAGAGGGAAGAAGTCTGGGTTTGCCTCCCATTCTTCTCCTTCTGCTGCTCACCATCTGCTTCAGAGAGACTTCTCTTAGACTCTCCTTCGATCCCCATTTCAAAATGGGGATCCTGGACCAGACGGTTCCAGTTTTTCCAGAGAGAGCTCTTCTCTGGAGCTACTGGCAGCACCGCAACAAAGCCCCGCCCAGGAAGTTTTTCCTGATATTCCACCGAAATCTGGCTTCCTTTAACATCAGCCCATTGTTGGGTGTCCTGCACTCTGGTAGCCAGTTAGTGACCTTTTCCAATCCTCTGGATTTAAGTATAACCCTGCTGTTCCAAGATACTAGTCCTCAGTAGAGATTTTATAATTAATTTTTATTAGGAAAATATAGATTCATAGGAACAGTTTGTTTGCCAAAGCAGTAGCATAAAACATGTCCAAAGATTCCAATAGTTAAATAAAGTTGCTAATCTAAGCTATGGTGGGCTATTCCAACCCCCTCCTTCTTCTTACCATGCTACATTCTGTAAGCATTCTTTCTCATAGCACAATCCATTAAAAAAAAAAACTCTCCAAATTTGCACAGCTAAGAGAAGCTTTCTAACACATCCTATCCTCCATCTTTTCTTACATTCCTATCCAGAGATGGGGATGTATATAAAAAAGGATTGTTTTTTCGATGAATATAGCCAATTCGTCAAATATTAGTCGATCCGTATTCATAAAAATATAAATCTAGACGAATATGACTGGATGAATATTTCCTCAGTTTTATTCGTCGATCTGTATATATCGCATATATTTGTTACCTTTTCGGGGGTCTCTCTGAGCTTGCTGGTGCCAATTAGAAGCTTTGGCGAATCAGGACAGAGATGGTGGATTGGCATGTCCGGCAGCCAATAGTGCTGCCGAAAGGTGCCAAGATATAAGTTTCCCCCCTCCAGTATATAAGTTTTATATAAGTTTTCCCCTCCAGGCGTTGCACACATCTGTCCATGCTCTCCGAAGTAGAAACAGTTGCTGCTGCTGGCTTGCTGTTGCTCTGGTGGTTTGGTTTCACTTTTGTAGCAGCAAAACAAACGAATGCGTTGCTTATATTTTTCTTTTTCAAAATTATCATTCATCATCATCAACAACAACTGTACTGAGAATTTGGGAAGGGATTTTCAGGTCGCTTAGGCTACTTCTTTGGAAGGGCTTTTTCAAACTTTTTTTTTCCTGGAGGCTTGTGTGTGTCTTGTGTCGTCTTCAGGCAAGTGGAGGCTTGCATCTGAGGCACAGTGGGTGGATGGGGAAATTGTTGGTGTGACGTGTGTGTGTGCGCGTGTGTGTGCATGTTTAGCTGGCAGGACTACATTATTCAATCAGTTTTCAAAAGTTTAGTTTGGGACTTGGGAGGCTTGCATCTCAGGCACAGTGGGTGGGTGGGGGTGTAGCTGGATCAATTCTTTTTTCTCCTTTTACCCAAAACGAAATTGGTGTGATTGTGTGTGTGTGTGTGTGTGTGTGTGTGTGTGTGTGTTTAGCTGGCAGGACTACATTATTCAATCAGTATAGCTGGATCAATCCTGTTTTCTTCTTTTCCCTAAAATGAAATTGGTATGACGTGTGTGTGTTTGTGTCTGATTGAGACTTAGCTGGCAGATCTTTTGTTTTTCATTTTTTTTGGCTTTTCATTCAACCACAGTGGGTCGGGGAGGAATTTTTACTAATTACATTATACTGGGGAGGGGGGGCTTTGTTTCGGTAGGGAGGTCACATTTTAGTAAAAGAATTAGTCCACCACTACATTATTCAAAAAATAAAATTTGCAGAGTCACTCCCTCTCTCCATTGCTTTATTAATTAGATGATGATGATGATGATGATGATGATGATGATGATGATTATTATTATTATTATTATTATTATTATTATTATTAAGTTCGTTTGGTAGGCAGGCAGTAGAAAATAAAGGGATTTCTTCACGGCCAGTCCAAGGGGAAGAAGGGTGTGAAGATACGCAGGCTAGGCAATGGTAGCATGTCCATCACCACCACGTGTACGTCTACTACCACCACCACGGCCACCACTGTTCCTTCTTCGGTGGCCTTGGAGACAGGCACGGAAGCGCATCTTCCAGGCGTGCCTAAAAGAACTGCTGCTCCTCTTCCTAGAAGAATCTGAGGAGTTACTGGTTGTTTCTGAAAATCTTCAGTCTGATTTGGAACCAGTAACTTATGTGGCGATCTCCCTTGAAGCCCCTATTCCCCCAGGCTTCCACTAGGTTCTCGCTTTTCTTCTTTCTTCGCTGCCACCAGGTATTGCTACCTCAATACCATTTAATTAAGGAGACGTGTGTGCTTTTAAAACTTAACTCATTTATTAGATCAGGGAAGTTAACATATGATTAATATTCGATAAGTAAATCACAGGTTGCTAATCACTTGTATTTCTATCAATTCTACTTTAACTGTAAATCTCTAATAACTCTCTGTACCATTTAGCGTTCTCACAGATCTCTAACCCACTATTAGTTCACTTTTAAGTTTCACACTGTCTCTCATTACCAGAATCTCTTCTCAGAATCCATACACCCGCCTTTATATCCAGCCCCCTCTCCCTTGGGCTCCTTCTCCACTGTTCAGATGTGACAGACAGGTGAGGGCAGGGCTGTTTGCTACACACTCTCTGACCCTCTATTAGTTTCCTTCCTCAATCTCCATTGATTTGTTTGTTTAGTTGGTTAGGCAGGCAGGAGAAAATGAAGAGATTTCTTCAGGGGCAATCCAAGGGGAAGAAGGCTGTGAAGCTACGCAGGCTAGGTAACACCACCGCCATCATGACCACCACGTGCACAACCACGTCTACAATAACCAATTCTACTGTCCCCCCTCTGGTGGCCTTGCAGGCAGGCACAGAAACAAATCTTCCAGAGGTGCCAAAAGAGCTGCCGCTCCTCTTCCTAGAGGAATCTGAGGAGTTACTGGTTGTTTCTGAAGATCCTCAGACTGATTTGGAACCAGTAACGGCAGGGCAGGCTTCACAGTTCCCCTCACTGCTGTCCCCAGAGTCATCTGTTCCCTCCTCCCAGAGCAGCAGCACCCCTGGGACAGAGGGTTCTTCCCAGGCCAGCAGTCAGGGGCAGGCAGTGGGTCCTCGTTTGGGCAAACATGGCAGAGGGGCCATGTGGGATCATTTCACGGCGCTCGATTTCCCATGGCTGACAAGCTGCAATGCCTGCCTTGTGGTGATCCGGAAGGGGCCAGACCCCGAGCATCTGTCCTCCACCACCCTTTGCCAACATCTGGAGAGGCACCACCCAAGGCTCATGTCTAGGGAAGGCACTTTGTCCGCACCATCTGGGAGAGGAAAAAGAGCAGCTCCAGGGGAGGCAGAAGCTGAGTTAACCACACTACTGTATTTCCTGATCTTGTTGACCATTTTTCCATACCTGTCTATCATCCTTTAGACTGAATCATAAGAGTAATTTGTCTTCTGGGGAGACACCTCTTTGCTGGGATCAACTGCATTCTGTTTGTGTTTCCCTACTTCTGTGCTCTTTCAGTGCACCAGAATGGGAGGTGCTTGTTGTTCTTTAGTCATTTAGTCGTGTCCGACTCTTCGTGACCCCATGAACCAGAGCACACCAGGCCCTCCTGTCTTTGAGGGAGGTGCTTACCCACTCATTTTATCTTGCCACATCTTGCTTCCTGATGCTTTCATCTGCTGCTGGAGCTGCCCAACCTTTTATTTGGCTTCTTCAGTTCTTCTACTGCTTGAGGATGAACAGGCCAAGATCCTTCTTGTCATATCCCTTAGGAATGCGTTTCCTTCTTATCCTGGGGATCAGTGGGTGACACGGCTTAAAAGAGATCTTGATCTGTCTGCAAGTAAAAAATGCAACATTTTGAGATGTGATTTGTCATTTGTGCTGGAAGATGTAAAGTAGGGAACTGGTAGAGCAAATATGTGAATAGTGGAGAGAAAAAAGGAAATCCTGCTGGATGTTTGGCCTGCTAGGTTGGGTTAGCTGCCATCACCCATTCAGTTTTTTATATTTTTAAAAAAGCATTAAACTAAGTACCAATGGCATGAGCTAAATGTGGCCGGAACCTCTTGGGGTTGGCATTTCAGCTTGGAAGCAGTGTGGATGTCACTGCACTCCAAAATGACACTGTATGCTGACAAGGCTTAAATACTAGCTGGTTTGTGGGCTTGAGAAACACAAGCTGAGCATCGAAGTGAGCTCAGTCGATGATGGTTGTTCATGTTAATAAACCACCAGTACAATTTGTCTTCAATTTGTTGTGAGTACAGTGGTGCCTTGCAAGATGAATTTAATTCGTTCCACAGTTAATGTCGTCTTGCGAAAAATTCGTCTTGCGAAACGCGTTTTCCCATAGGAATGCATTGAAATCTAATTAATGCGTTCCTATGGGCAAAAAAAGTCAGGACAAAGTCAAATTTGGTTTACAAAGTGCTCTTTAAAGCCATACATATTGTGCAGACAATTTCAAAATTTTCAATTAAAAAACTTTAACTTTTTAAACATCATAGAAAAATATTTAAAAATCAGCAAACATGAGGCAGGAACAAAAAACGGAAAACATTTGTCTTGCGAAGCACGGCCATAGGAACATTTGTCTTGCGAGTCATCAATCCCATTGCCAAAACCATTTGTCTTGTGAGTTTTTTTGTCCTGTGAGGCATTCGTTTTGCAAGGCACCACTGTAATTGATTTTGATTGATTAGCACTGTCAACATGCAGTCTAAGAGAAAAAGGGTAGATATGGTTCATACAGGGAAATCTGTTGTGAGTTGGTGGTGAGTGTTTTATGTTTTGTAACTTCATATTCCTGTTTTAACTGAATGACACTATCAGAGTTTATGTTAGGGGCAATCAGTAATGTTACTGTGTAACAAAAAAATTCACAATGTAACATAGAAGAATACTAATTGTGTGTAGGTAGAGAAAGAGGGGAGTCTTGTAGAGGTGGAAGGAAAAGGTTTGAGAGCTCACTGGTCTGGACGCCTGGGTGGGCATCAGAGCCCATTATAGGAGCCGTCAAAGCCACCATGGGGTTTTAGCTGGTTAAGACTGGCTTGAAATAAGCAGTCCTATTATTATTTTGAAGGGAGGGAGGAATACGTTTGGCTCTGTCTAAACCAAGGTTGAGGAGCTTGATTATTATTAATTCCATTTCAGACTAATATCAAAACTGTGAACGAGTCGGTTAAAAAGTAAAAAAAGCTTAGATATTTTACTTACCAGCTGTGCAATCTGCTACATTCCTAGCTACAAAATCCTACCTGAATTTAGGAGAGAGTACAGAAAATTGGGTTATTTTGTCAGTTTGTTATATGCTATGTACCATCAAATTGGAACTGAAATATTGATCCCCTACTAGGATTTTCAAGATAAGTGCGACATTTAAGAAGTGGTTTTACCAGTTCCACCCTGACACCTGCTCAGTTTCCATGGCTGAGCTGAGATTTCAGCCGAGGCCTCTTAGTTTGTCACTCTGCCCATTACACCACACTGAGTGTTTATCAGAATCATTTAACAAAGAGGTTGATGTACGCAACAATGACATGCCTTCCTTTCCACCCAAAGAAAGGAACCGAGGGTTTTTCTGTAGGAGGTCTGAAAAGGGAGCAAGCGTGACATAGATATAAAGGCTGAAATCCTGCTCCCTTAGGTAAACTAGAGTAGGCCCATTGAATCAGTGCGAATTTTGTGAGTCAACCCCTGTTTAAGTTTTGTTGATTGAAATGAGAGATGGGAACAAATAAAAACCGAATCGTGATATTTGCCAGAAATTGTCGCTTTGTCTCAAATTCGTTGCTTTGTAATACGAAGTCACAAAATTTTACCCATTTTTGATTAGTCAATTTGTCTACCCCTTTTGTGGCCTCCTGTGCCATCTGCAGCCTATTGCTGCTGATCAGGAGCTCTAGGCACAACCCTAGGAGGGACCTGGAGACTCTTGGATTGGCTGGGCAGGGCAGCCAAATGTGCTACAGAAAGGGCCGTGGGGGGAGTTCCTTTTTCAGAGACTTTATTAACATTTTCCTGCAGCCAATTCCTAATTCTACTCTGAATCTTGGCTCAGGAAGTTGTTGCTGCTGTGCTGTCTGTGTGCTTTGGGCAGCCAGCTGTTTTTCACAGTGGCAGCAAAACATTTAAAATTACATTTACATTTATTTCAGCATTGTTATTTGAAAGGCTGGGGAATTGGGGAGGGCTTTCTTTAGCTGGGTAGTAGTGGGACATTTTATTTCAGAAGCTGGGTTTTTTAAGGCTTAGGGTTAGGGTAGGGTGGTGATTAGACATGAGGATGAATTTAAAAAAGGATCACGATATTTGTCATGAGATTTGGAGACTGTACTCGTATTAATGCAGCCTAAAATAGCATTTGCCTGATTTGTAGCCACATCACACTGTTGGCTCATATTCAGCTTGTGATCTACAATGACTCCAAGATCCTTCTCGATAGTATTCCTGAGCCAGCTATCCCCCATCGTGTAACTGTGCATTTGGTTTCTTTTTCCTAGGTGCAGTACATTGTACTTATCCCTGTTAAATTTCATTCTGTTGTTCTCAGCCCAGTGCTATCCAGATCATTTTGAATTTTGTTTCTGTCTTCCAGGGTGTTAGCTATTTATTTATTTATTTATTTATTTATTTATTTATTTATTTATTTATTTATTTATTTATTTATTTATTTATTTATTTATTTATTGGACTTATATACAGTACCGCCCCATAGCGCTACAAGCACTCTCCGGGCGGTTTACAGTTTTTAATTATACAGGCTACACATTGCCCCCCCCCCAGCAAGCTGGGTACTCATTTTACTGACCTCGGAAGGATGGAAGGCTGAGTCAACCTTGAGCCGGCTACCTGGGATTTGAACCCCAGGTCTTGAGCACAGTTTTAGCTGCAGTACAGTGTTTTAACCACTGCACCACGAGGCTCATTCCACCCAACTTTGTGTCGTCTACAGATTTGATTAGCATTCCTTGCATCTCCTGATCCAAGTCATTAAAAAAATATTGAAGAGCATCAGACCCAGGACTGAGCCCTGGGTTACCTCACTTGTTACCTCCTCCCTGTTTAAGAAGGCATTGATCATCACCGATTCTCTTGCCAACTGTGTATCCACCTGACAGTTCTTCTATTCAGCCCACACCGAGTTAGTTAGCTTGCTAATCAGAATATCATGGGGCACTTTGTCAAAAGCTTTTCTGAAGTCAAGATATACAATGTCCACAGCATCCCCTCTGTCTATCAGGGAGGTTACCTGATCAAAAAATGAGATCAGTTTCGTCTGGTAGGATTTGTTCCTCGCAAATCTGTGTTGGCTTTTAGTCATTACTATATTGTTTTCTCTGTGTTTATGTAGTAACCACTTTATAATCTGTTCCAGAATTTTCCCTGGGATTGATGTCAGGCTGAAAGGTCTGTAGTTCTCAGGTTCCTCCTCTTTGCCCATTTTATAAATAGAGGCAACATTAGCCCTCCTCTTGTCATCTGGTATCTCACGCATTTCCCAGGATTTCAAGGAAATAATTGGCATTAGTTTTGAGAGTTCTTTAGTTCTTCTTTTCTACTTTTATAGGAGAAAATTATCAGCCACACAAACCAAGAATTTCTTGGAAGGGCCATACTTGGCACAATTTGCCTCCCAACAGATATCAGGCTAATTGAAATCTCCTATCACAACTACATCGTGTCTCATTGAAATCCTTGCATTTTCTTTTTCAAAAGTTCCATTCACTTCCTCTCCTTGATTGGGCGGTCAGTAATAGACTTCAACTACCTAGTTCCTTTTGGTTTTTTTTGCCCCAACTAGATTGATCCAAATGTTCTCAATGGGATATTCAACCTCCTTCTTCTGTATTTCTGTACAGGAATGTGTGTGTGTGTATATATATACTGCAACTCCATGTCCAGTTCTTTTTAGTCTTTTTGAACTATTTTTATTCCTATCAACTCATATTTAACCTCCTGAATTAAGAATTCTAGTTCTTCTTGCTTGATTCCCATACTTCTGGGATTTGTGTACAGACATCGGAGATTGGGTGATATGGTGCCTGCTTTTCTTTGTACGTTTACATTAGTATTATTATTAATGTTAATGTTACTATTCAACCCTACTAGGACTGTTTGGTCTGTAAGGCTTTATCTATTTTTATTTTTGTGCTTGTTTCTCCCCAACCCCCCCTTCCAATCCAGTTTAAAGCTCTCCTGATGTTGTTCTTCATGCTGTTGCCAAACGCATTCTTCCCAGTCCTTGTGAGATGCAAGCCATCTCTTGCTAGCAGTCCATCTTCCAGGAAGCTTAGCGCATGGACCCAAAAACCAAAAACTTCACTTTGACACCACCTTCATAGCCAGTCATTCACCAGGAGTATTTTTCCTTTCCTTTTCTATTCCTCTTCTGAGTACTGGTAGGATGGATGAGAAAACTATCTAGGCTGCAAAGCCCTTAAATTTCCTAGCTAGAGCTTTGAAGTCTGATGTGATCTTTTCGAAGCTGCTCTTGGCTGTGTCGCTTGTTCCCACAAGGATGAGAAGGAAAGGATATTTATTCATGGGTTTTATGAGTGATGGCAATCTTTCTGTCACATCCCTAATCTGTGCTCCAGGGAGACAGCATACCTGCCGGGTCCATGGATCTTCCCAGCATACTTCAGTTTCCATCCCACACAGTAGGGACTCTCCTATTACAAATACTCTTCTCACCTTGTTTTTGTCTACTTGCTGCCTGCCAGACTCCTCATCAAGAACCTGAAAGCAGTTTTGCAGCTCTACCAGTGAAGATAGTCTTCTCCTTCTTTTGTTCCTAAGTGTGACTCTTTTCCTCCACTGTGTTTGCTCTCTCCTCGGCATTCTCCTCCCCCCTTGTTGCTCTTCCACCTTCAGTGCCTCCACTGATTGCTGCTGCTCAAGAGCTCTGCCAATGTATATCTCTTCTTCCTTTATAGTCTTCAGTGCAGCTGCTCACTGCTCCAGTTCTCTCATTTTTTCTTCTAACAGTGTCAACAATTTACACGTGTTGCATGTGTACACTGTGTTACACTCAGGCACAAAGATAAACATTGCACAAACATTGTGGGTCACCACAGTTGAAGCATCTCTTCCCTCCATAACCACTGTTACCTTTTTTTGCTTTCATCTGTTTGTCTGTGAATGCCCTTTCCTCTATTTTGTTAGCTTGAGCATAGCTGTAAGAGTCTACTATATGTAACTCTCTGCCTTTGTCTCCTTTGTCTGTCCCTCTCTTTTCTCCCTTCCTCCAGCAGAACTTTCCTTCCTCCCTTTCCTTCCTATCTCTTGTTAGCTGTCCTTGGTTGCAAGCTCTGTGGGTCTGCCTCAGTTTTATTCCTTTGATGTGGTCTGTTAGGAGCCAGAAATCAAAAGGCCATCCCAGAACTCACACCTGCACGGTCCTGCCCTGGCTATATGACTCCATGCAGGACGTAGTCCATGACCAGCTTTCACGGACACAGGGCCAGAAAGTGAACTTCGTAGTGGACCTGTGGAGTGGAGGTCACCATGGGTACGTCTCACTCATGGCCCACTGGTGGCAGATGAAGGACCTGAGGAATGATAGGGCATTGGCGACAGGGCTGCAGAGGGAGGCCCTTGTCCTGCCATCAGGCTACAGGTCCATTCTGTTGCAGAAGCGGCACATGGAGGCTCAGGAGATGGGGAGGAAAATTGCCAATGCATTCCTGGATATCCTGGATGTGGGCACTAGAGGGTGAGGTCTTCAGTGGCCACATGGTTATGGATGCTGGGCAGAACATGTTGTTGGAATTGAATGCAGCAGGTCTCGAGGGCATAGTGTGCATGGTGCACAAATTACACTTTCTGGTGCACGATGCCATTGGTTTGGGGAACCATGTCAAGGCTGATTGGGATGCAGGCCCCTCAGGAGATGTGGGCACTCCTGAAGCAATGCAACCAAATTTATTTATTTATTTATTTATTTATTTATTTATTTATTTATTTATTTATTTATTTATTTATTTGATTTATATCCCGCCCATTTCTCATGAAGCTTGAAAGCTGCCCACCGTCTGCGTGAAAAGTAGGAGGAGTTGGGGGCAGGAGACACACGCTCTCCTGCTGGATCTGCCAATCAGGTGGAACTCCACCTACACCATGGTGTCTTGTCTCTTGGAGGTGAAGACTATTTTGGAGGACACAATCTCTTCCATGCCCATTCTGCCCCGGGGAATAGAGAGGTTGGCATCAGTGCTACAAACTACCTGGCAGGTGCTCAAGCGCTTCCAAGAGAGCATGGATGTTCTGCGCGGTCAAATGGCGAACCTGGGGCAGGTAATTCCCCCTGATTCGTGCCCACGACCAGGCTCCGGAGTCGTCCTGAGGACCAGGGTCTTGGTGCAGAGTGACTCCCATCTTTTTTTTTTTTTTTTTTGGCAGGGACAGAGCTTACTGCATGGCCTGCCTGTGTGATCCTCGCATTAAGGGCAGCTTGGCAGCATGCATGGCGGAGCTCAAGGAGTGGAGAACGGAGCTCTCCACTGAGGTCCGCAGGGCGTTGGGAGTACAAGCGCATGGGGAGCTGAGGATGACAGTGCACAGGTCAGACAAAGGGGAGAGTGGTTCACAGGAGCCATAGGCAGGGACTTCCACTGGTGAGGGCCCTGGCCCCCATTACTGGAGCTCAATGGTGAGCCAGATGGTTGCCATGGAAGGCAGACAGGTGTCAGATCAGGAGGATCAGGCAGAGTCCATGGAGTAAGAGCACCTGGATGGGCCCTCAGCCCCCCTTCCATTTCCGGACCTGGAAAATGGTCATATGGCCAGAACTGTTCCCTGTGGCCATGGACCTCCTTTCCATCACCCCCACTAACATCTAGAGTGAATGTATGTTCTCCCATCTCGGAGACATGCTCTGACCCCATTTGGATCCCATAACTGTCGGAGGCTCTTATTCATCAAGGTGGAAACTTCCTTCCATCATACCATCTGCCCACCTCCCTGCCTGCAATCCTGAGTTCCCCAGGTCCACCATACCATCTCTCTGCCCCTTTCTGTCCCACTCAGCACAAAACTGAACTCATTACTAGCACCATAGCCCATTCAGGGCACAAACTGAATTCAGTGCCATTTGTCTCTGAACCTGGGTGAAACACTGAAGCCCATCTATGCCAGCCTGTCTCAATGTCCCTGCTAGTCATTCTTCTAACCCAAAGGAACAGAGAACCCAGGCATCTCTAGGTGTCTGTGGGGCTGTTTTATAGGGTTTTAAGACAAATCAACAAATTGATTTGTTGATTTGTAACAAAAATTTGTAAGTTTGTGATTCATGATTCATTGACCTTAACGACAACTGCACATGTAGCTCAGCCTGTGCTTCTCTGCTTCCCTGCACTGCTGACTACTCTGCCGAGGAGGCAGGATGACGAGTCACAACTAGAGTAGGGCTATTTGAATCTATGGGACCTTTGAAGGAGTTTTCTCACCAAATCCCTTTTACACAGCATGGCGGAATGCCCCACATCACCCCTGTCCATCATGGGGAGCTCAAGGGCAGGAGCCTAGGATAGGACAGGAGGGGCGGAACCAAAAGGACAGTTAGAGGGAGAGTTGGAGAAAAGAGGTTGGAGATAAGGAATTGTAGAGAGAGTTAGGAGATTGAATGGAGAAAGTTAAGACAGAGATTGGAAAGTTGGATTGCTTCAGAGAATAGGAAAGGGTTAACAAGTATAGAGAATAATTAGATAGTCAAAGAGTATTGTTAAAGTGAATAAAAACACATACAAACCAACGTGGAATCAAAAGCTATTTAATGAACAATACTAAACATTAGTGATTTACATCTGTGATTTGCATAACAACTATAATATCAATAAATCTGTTGTATTGGCAGCACGTGTCTAAGATACCTCTATTTGGTATAGTGTGGAAAAAATCCACTGGTTGTTTGGTGGCAGCGGGAAGAGAGGAAATGCATCCAGAGGGTGTGTTTAGGGAAAATAAACAAAGGACACTGTGTGGACGCAACACACAGTAATTGGCAAATTTTTGCCTGAAAAACTGGGTGGAAAATTCCAACCATGTGGTCAGAGGTGGGGCTTGAGACGACACCGCCAGGGGTAGTTTGGAATCTTGGTTTGAATTCATCTTAAGCAGACCTGGCACACACATCTGCTATAAATAATTGGGACTTTTATTTGCAATATTTCTGCACTATCCATAAATACTGGTGCATTATTGATTGATTTGATTTGTATACTGCCCATCTGGCAACCCAGACCACTCTGGGCGGTTCACATTGTGGTAAAAGCGTTCCTAAGAACTGCCTTTACACGAGACAGAGAGGGATTCAGAATGATCAGTCCCTATTGCCAGCAAAATCGGGTCCTGTAATTTTGCTCTAGACGACTTCTCACTCCTTCACCCAAGTCTGTCTCGATTTTAAATAAACAATCTGGAAGGTCTGCTCTTCCTCTTTTATTACTTTAGGACCCTCATTTGGTAGCGTAATGTGGCCAGATCAAAACACTCCTAGTTCTAAAATATCCAATTTACTACAGTAGCTTGGTCTAAACAAGGAGACAGCTTACAGACAATTTGTCTTTTTATATTTTATTACAAAAGATATCATTTCAACAAGCTTATTTTAACGTTATTCAGTATTTCCAAAATAACCCCCAGCCTTAGCCACCAGTCATTTCCTCTATAAAGTGAAAACAATAAACAGTCTAACGATATCTTAAATAAGCATTCTTACGCAATCTCAAAATAAAGTCCTGTCGGCTGCATTTCTCTCGGCGTCGTCTCTCTCCCTTCCATCTCTTCTCCGTCCTTCTCCTTCTTCTTCTGTCTCTCTTCCCCCATCTTCCTTAAATTAAGAAGTTATGTCCTTGTCCATGGAGTTGAGATAAGATATGGGTCAGCTTGCTCTTCTTAACTCTTTTTTTTTCTTTAGCTGGAGAAGAACTGACCTTGTACATTTTCTCTCTAATTAGCACCTGGGCATAAGCAGATTTCTAGCTTTTTCGTTGCAGCTCTGAACTAAATCCTATGAAATACAACACTATTCTATTTTCATAATCAAATTCATGACACGCCCCCCCTTAAAGATACAAAATACAGAACTATTAGAGTTCTTATTTTTATACTTACTTAACATTTGATTATGAAAAGTTAACAAGACTACATGTGAACTTACAATTATCTTATCAAAGTATTAAATTCATAACAGTAATATATCTTTTCTTATGGCTAAATACATTTCTATGAAAAATACAGAAAAAGAAAACAAGTTAATTTTAACCATAAATTCAAGGTAACCATATTACATCAGCATACAATTTTTCAACGATCTGTTACATTATGTTCGATTTTTCTCACCACATTGTTACAATTAGAATTATTTGCAGATCTGTTTCTATACATTTTTAAACTATTTACATGATACATAACTGGTTTCTTGGATGAATTTAACATTTTCACCAGATAATTCACATTTCCCACTTTTTGTATGATTTCCCCTGGACCTTCCCAAACTACTTCCAATTTTGAAGGTCTGAGCGGGTTTAGTACCAATACCATATCACCCACTTCAAACTCTCGGTGACGGGCCTTCTTGTCATGATAGTATTTTTGTTTTGTACAATCAGTCCATTTCCCTGTTCTTTGACAGTAATTACAGGTACTAACGTAGTCCTTGACGGTTTTATAAATTCCGGGCCAATAAAAATGCTGCGAAATCCTACTTAAAGTTTTTTGAATTCCAAGATGTCCGCTACTTGGACTATCATGGGCAAGTCGCAGAATTCTTTCTCTGTACTCTCTTGGAATGACTAGTTGTTGTACTGGTTCCGCCTGATCATTTGATTTGGGAAAATATTCTCGGTACAATAGTCCATTTTGTCCCCACAAAAAGGTTACTTTTTGTTGTACCGGTTGTACCGTGTAACTGTCGGCTTGAGACTTCAAAGAATCCAATGTAGGGTCTTCCATCTGTTTTCGTTTGAATTCCTCTGATCCCATTGGTACTAGTAGATCCTCTGGTTCAGTTTTTATCTCAGTTGTACTATCCGTTTCATCTGCAAGGGGTTGATGTTGCGTTACATGACCATCTGATTGCTCCTCAGAGTTATCTTCAGTTGGGACTTGCTCTATTGCCTTGCTTCGCGCACGTGTCACTGCTTGTATGGAAGCTGATTTTAAAGTGTGTTGGTGGTTAAGAAATGCTAGATCGTTTCCCAATAAAAAATCAGGTTTACCTTCATGCACTAATAGATATTTTGCGCCTTTCCAATTTTTGTAGCTAATTTGCACGTAGACTAATGGTACGAATCACTCAATTACTTCTCCTGATCCATATGTTTTCACTGGACATCTCAGGTTATTCAAAACTAGTGCTGGATCCACAAACTGTTAATTGATGAGATATCGGCAGCGGTATCCCTAGAGGCGTTTATGGTCAAATCTCCCGTAGAAAAATGTAGGGTTACCGGTTCTGAGAAACTTTTCAGTGACCAATATAACTGTTCTTCCGGTAGGATGCTACTGGGCTCTATAATTGAAAATTTCTCCCCTGAGGATGTCTGTTGGTTTACTGTTGTAGAGACTTGAGCTACTTGTAAGCCCATTATCCTTGGCACAATCCTTGGCTCCGTTGCTTGCATTTCACTGGTTTCAGAAAAATTTGAATTGACTCCTCCTTGTCTCTGGGGTGGCACATTACATAGTTGATTAATTACATGTGGTTCTGTTGGTTGTTCTGGTATTTCTAGCGATGTTGCACTGAGATAGTTGACCTTCGGGGTTGTTGATTTGTATTTCCGTTGAGCCGGTATGGGCGCCTTCTCGAATCTCCTTGGTGCTGGTAAGGGTGTCTGCTGAAATCTCCGTGGGGCAGGTAACGGGGTTTTGCCAAATGGCTTCTCCTCTTGACTAGTTGATCCCGCCAGTCGTGGACAATCCCTTTTTAAATGGGCTCCTCCGCATTGAAAGCAAGTCAAGGGTGACCTAGTCTGGCTAGGGCCCATGCTTCTTCGCTCTCCAGCAAAAGACTGTCTTGGTTCAGGAACCACTGTCTTCTTGAATTCGTATTGACTCTGCCTTCTAAGCACTTCTGGAATAGGCCTTCCTCTGGTAATAGGTTCACTCTTCTTGAAGGAAATTAATTCATTGGTTTTGAGAGCCAACGTTTGGAGGTCTGTGCAATTTTTCTCCAATAAGCTACTCTTTAACTCTGGTGGTACTAAATTTGGAAAATGTTCTATATACAGTAGCATTCTTAAGTCCTTGAATGTATTGACCTTGGCAGCCTCTAACCAACGGTCGCCTAACACCTCTATTTGATCAGCAAGGGCAGAATAACTCATTTGAGGGGTCTTCCTCAATTTTCTAAACTGTTGCCTTAACAGTTCTGGTGTAAAACCTTCTCTTTGGTAAACCAAAATTTTAAACTGTTCCCAAGTTAAATTTTGGCTGGAACTTCTTGCTAAAATGGTGGCTAACTCCCCGGAAACTTGTGATCGTAGAAGTTTTAAATATAATTGTGTTGGCACGTTCAGATCAGCACACGAAGATTCAAAAAGTGATAAAAATGAAAAAATGTCATCGCCCTCTTGGTAATATGGTAGGTTTCTCCTGTCAATGTTAGATATTGAGTCTCTGGCTTGTTGTTTCTCAGCAATTTGCTTCTCTAAAATCTGTAGTTTCATTTCGTGGTATCTTCTTATTTGAAGTTCATTAGCGGTGTGTGCATTCACCCATTGTTTCTGGCAACCCAGGAAGTCTGCCATCATCAGGGTAAGCTGTTCTTGCAACTTGAGACTTATATCCTTTGCATCTACTGGACTGCTGCTGGCCTCTGCTCCAGCTGTTCCCCTCTGCATGGTTATTTCTCCTGTTAGCAGGTCCTGCCGAGTTGGAACTTGTTCCGCCCCAGTGTACTGCTGTGCCCTTCTTGGCATTACTTTAGGTTTAACTACTTCTGGATTTGCTTCTATTAATCTTTGGGCATCTTCTTCATCCTCTGGGTTATCTACTTCCCAGTGTTCCACTGCTTCCAAAATCTCCTTATCCACTGATACTTCAGGCAGTGAAAACCGACTGCTAAAAGCCATTTTTCCTTTTTTCCCCCTTCTCTCCCTGCAGCCTTGGCTGAAGCACGGGAGGAGCAATAAAACAATTAAACTGTCAGCTTTGACTGATCCTACTTTCCCTCCAGGAAATCCTTTTGGCTCTGGCTTGGGGTAGGAAATTTTCCTTTTTAAACTTTATTTAATCACTTTTAAATTACTTTTATTATCCTGGCTGCTCCTTATAGACTCCTGCTACACTCAAAACAATTTTGCCACTCTTCACCTGAGTGAAACGAGCTGGCACATTTTAAACAGCACAATGCTTGTTCCTTAGAACTCTTAAGCCACTGGCAGAATCTCTCCTTGCATTACTTTAGCCTGAGCTTTCTGCATAGGAGTCTTCTCCAGTCACAATAATTTACAACCTTCCCTGCTTTGCTCTGAAGCTCACGCCAGAGAAGTTTCTCTTGTCCTTTATTTAGCAGTGTGTATCTGCTTACTCACACATCTGCCTTCATAAAACAATCACAAGCGCTAATTCAGCCCTTAAGCAAAGCGCAAACCAAATCCCATCTGCCACTATACTGTAAACACGGCACGTAAGGCTCAGATCCCACCGCTGCCACCATGTGGTAAAAGCGTTCCTAAGAACTGCCTTTACACGAGACAGAGAGGGATTCAGAATGATCAGTCCCTATTGCCAGCAAAATCGGGTCCTGTAATTTTGCTCTAGACGACTTCTCACTCCTTCACCCAAGTCTGTCTCGATTTTAAATAAACAATCTGGAAGGTCTGCTCTTCCTCTTTTATTACTTTAGGACCCTCATTTGGTAGCGTAATGTGGCCAGATCAAAACAATCCTAGTTCTAAAATATCCAATTTACTACAGTAGCTTGGTCTAAACAAGGAGACAGCTTACAGACAATTTGTCTTTTTATATTTTATTACAAAAGATATCATTTCAACAAGCTTATTTTAACGTTATTCAGTATTTCCAAAATAACCCCCAGCCTTAGCCACCAGTCATTTCCTCTATAAAGTGAAAACAATAAACAGTCTAACGATATCTTAAATAAGCATTCTTACGCAATCTCAAAATAAAGTCCTGTCGGCTGCATTTCTCTCGGCGTCGTCTCTCTCCCTTCCATCTCTTCTCCGTCCTTCTCCTTCTCCTTCTGTCTCTCTTCCCCCCATCTTCCTTAAATTAAGAAATTATGTCCTTGTCCATGGAGTTGAGATAAGATATGGGTCAGCTTGCTCTTCTTAACTCTTTTTTTTTCTTTAGCTGGAGAAGAACTGACCTTGTACATTTTCTCTCTAATTAGCACCTGGGCATAAGCAGATTTCTAGCTTTTTCGTTGCAGCTCTGAACTAAATCCTATGAAATACAACACTATTCTATTTTCATAATCAAATTCATGACACACATGGCACAATTCAGGCATAAGCCTGAAGAAGTGGAATCTTATCCATGAAAGCTTGCTCTTTGTTTGACTTTTTTTTGGTTTAACAGAGGTACAGTATTGCCTACTCTTGCTTAAGGACCACATGGTCTTTTCCTAATGTTTTTTTCAAATCTCTACTGATTCAGTGGGCCTACTTTAGTGCACCCTACAATGCTAAGGAACAGGATTTAAGCCAGTAAGTAGGCTCTTTAATTCTATTCTAATCTCAACAGCAAAATCTTGCTTTGTGAATTACATTGCGCTTCTAAAACATAACTCCAGAGATAGCTGAAGTTACAATTGGCTCTGAAATTCTAGGAGTTGCAGCCCAGAAATTAATGTTGCCTTTCTACTGGGAAACTACCAGGCTGTCTTTAAGTTATAATCATGTGCTACCAATTCAATTCTGACGTAGGCTGACCCTTTTCAGAGTTCTCTAGCTAGAGAATACTCAGAAGCGATTTACCATTCCCTACTTCTGGGGCGGGGCGGGGGCTGCCCTGGGACTGTGCAGATGGCCCAAGGTGACACAGGCTTCTCCCTGGAGGAACAAGGGGGAATAGAACTCCCAACCTCTGGTTCCACAATCAGATATCTAACTTACTGAGCTATCCAGCCAACTGTCCTTTGAAGGTAAAGGTTCCCCTTGACATTTTTAGTCCAGTTGTGTTCGACTCTAGGGGGCGGTGCTCATCCCGTTTTCAAGCCGTAGAGCCAGCGCTTGTCCGAAGACAGTTTCTGTTGCCACGTGGCCAGCGTGACTAGGGAACGCCATTTTACCTTCCCACCAAGATGGTACCTATTTATCTACTCGCATTTGCATGCTTTCGAACTGCTAGGTTGGTGAGGAGCTGGGACAAAGCAACGGGAGCTCACTCCATCACGTGGATTCGATCTTACGACTGCTGGTCTTCTGACCCTGTAGCACAGGCTTCTGCGGTTTAGCCCGCAGCGCCACCACATCCCCCCTAAAAGAATATAATTCCTTATATAATTCCTTATAAATATAATTCCTTTAAAAGAATATAATTCCTTATGTTTGATCCCCAAAACTGTGGTCACTAAAAAAGAGAGAGCTGTTACTTGATTCTGGAAGATCTCTGAAGGAAGAGAATTCCAGAGCTGAAGGGCAACCATTAAGGATTCCTGTCTATGCATGTGTGTTGCACAAATTTGATACATGGCCTTGGAGAACCATTAAGTGCCTTCTTTTCCTGCTGATCAGACAGATAGTAGGAAATCCTCCAAATGGAGATTCTTCCATGCAAGACTAATTGAAATGAATGGGAACTGCAAAATAGTTTCCATTATTTCATGGGATGACGCCCCTATGATGAATTGGGCAGCAATCTATGTATTAAACAAGAAAAAAAATCGTGTTAGTTTTTCAGGTGCCATGGGACTCTTTGTTGTCTTTGTCACAAGAGGCTGACACGGCTGCTTCCTGGAAATGATTGTTTCACTGCATGCAGAAAAGTCATTAGCCAGAATTGAATTAGTTATGCACAAGAACATAGCCCCATTGATGTAGATCTCAGCTGTGAATTGCTGCTGAGTTAAGAAGTCAGCATACACATTTGCTGGTACACAACAGTCGCATGTCAAACAGATTTGACATGCAACAGTAAATGCTTGCACTAGCTTCTTAACTTGTGGCTATTCACAGCTGAAATTTATGCTGATAGAGTTATGCTGAAATAATTTTTCAATTGGTTTCTGGCCATAATATGTCTGTGAGAAGGCATGTAATCATATGCTGTGTTAAAAGGCTTTTATACTGTGGACCCTCTGCACTTGTATATATGCAATTCTTTGAAATAAAACCTTTGGTTTATGAATTTGGGATCTTGTGCTTCCTATAACCATAATTCAAAATACCAGGAAATGGCCTGATACTGCAGCACAATATCCTGCCCACATTGCCAGCAGGAAAAAAGATGCTAAGCTTTATATAGCAAAGAGCAGCCTGAATGTTGACAACACTGATGGCAGTGATCCAGATGGTCCACAGGATACCCTCTTATGCCCACTACCGTTCACGATTGTTGAAAAACAGCCCTGACAGTTCCTTTGTGGGTCAGGTGATTGAAAAAAAGGAGTTGGTTTCTGAGATTTCCCCTTGCTTGTGGTCACTTTGTGAATTTATAGGCAAACCTGTCAGTTCTGTTTTCTCTAATGTTCAACTTTGAAAAAATCTTAAAATTTGAGGATTTGGGGTAAATTTATATAAAAATCAAAATTAAATTGAAAAATCTTCTCTCTCATTCCCAGGTTGAACATATGAATTAAGTAATATGAGGGCTCTAAATTGGCAAAATTTCTCAAAAGAGAAGAAAATAAACCAAGCTCTACAGAGATCATTTTAATTCCGTCCTGACACTTCACAAGGATTGACTTCCCATGCTGGTATCTGACTGTCACTGGCTAGGATTCAGTTTTCTACTTTCGGAGTTCTGCTTTAAGCAAATAACATGATCACCCCCACCATGTGCAGTCAGTCAAGGCAGCACACTGTAATTGTGTTAAGACAGCATTGCAGAAATGTGTTTACAGCTTACTGTCCATCCATCCAGAAACAAAAAAGCAGGAACCGAATGGCAAAATGACTGTTGAAGTCTAAATGGCGCCTTACTGACACTAATAATATAATGGGTAGGATGGTAACATGCCATCCGCCATAAAAAACTGTCAGCATTTAAAACAATTACCTTGCTACACCCCCTCAAATAATGGGCTGATGGCATGCATAGAAGAATGAGGTTTTGATTGCCAAATGGCACATACAACTTGCACATGTACACCAACGACAAATCAATTTCTTGAAACCCTCCTTATTAGGATAGTTATAAACACTACAACAATGTGTATTTACAGTTCTTTGTAACAAAACAAATTCAAGAGGTATTGACTACTCCCTTACACTTTTGGAAAACCAGTCATTCCCTGACCTTAAAGTTGGCTGTTGTGGGGCATTTGGCAGGTGAATGTAAGGAATCCAGTCTGTTGAAATTGTTATATTGATTCAGGAAGCGGTGATACCTTTAATCGGCCATTAAGAATACAAAACAAACACTGGGTTTTCAATGATAGGCTGTGCACCAAGTTCTTGTGGGTAGCTCCAAATTTGCGGGTTGTTATGCCCTTGTTATATTTAGTTGCCCCAATCCGCATTGACTTGACTGGACATGGACTGATTGCAGTTTGCATTCCAGAATCCATACATTATTGGATTGCATGCTATAAAATAGACACATTTGAAAGGTGCATGTGGGGAAATGTACATATTTCAAATGTGCATGGAACCACAATACAAACATGGTAGATAAGATGTGCAACCAATAGATATAATTTGAAGAAAGCACATAAAACATATAGATTAAACAAAATTCAGGGGAAGGATGCAAATGCATTTCATTCCTTTAAAACAAAACCATAGAGACAGAGGTTGAAGGGAAGAAAACAGAGGTAAAGGGGGGAAAGCCTATGGAAGCAAACTTGATTAATGTGTATATTTCTAGTATTTAGTGACTCTTTTGGGTGCAAACTCATTTTTAAGAGTGAACAGAGGACCTCACCTTTAAAGATGAAACCGTTACAGTTTTCTCCCCTCCCCTTCCTACTTTAATAATAAAAAGGCTTTATGGAACCTCCAAGTGGAAGCTTGTTTCATTCTTCAGACAAAACACACTTTCATTGTGGAACACACTATTTTAGTGGAGGTGCACATTAGCAGATGATTTGTGCACCTCTAGTAAAATAGGTACATGTGGAAAAGGCATGTAAAATGGGGTAGTGGAGAAAGGTGTGGTGATGGGAAGAGGACCCGTCCTGGGACAGAACACCTCTTGGAATAAGTTTACACTAGGATATAGTCAGTTCCAGTTGCATTCTTAGGAGAAAAAAAGGTCTCTATTTGTGACCTGTCATTGCTTCTCACCAATACTATGGGAAAGGCCTCCAGCTAACACAGAAGCAAGAACAGGAAGCTTAGGTGGAGCTAAGCTTCATAGAATCATAGAAACGTGAAGTTGGAAAGGGCCTACAAGGCCATCAAGTCCAACCCTCTGCTCAGTGTAGGAATACAATCAAAGCATATCTGCCAGGTGATTATCTAAGTTTTTTTAAATGCCTCCAGTGTTGGAGCACTCACCAACTCCTGAGGTAACTGGTTCCACTGTCGTACTGCTCCAACAGTTAAGAAGTTTTTCCTGATATTCCACATAAATCTGGCTTCCTTTAATCTGAGACAATTGTTGTGTGTCGTGCACTCTGGGATGATTGAGAACAGGTCTTGCCCCTCCTCTGTATGACAGCCTTTCAAATATTTGAAAAGTGTTATCCTATCACCCCTCAGTCTTCTTTTCTCAATGCTAAACATCCCCAAGTCTTTCAGCCTTTCCTCGTAAGGCTTGGTTTCCAGCCCCCTGATCATCCTTGTTGGCCCCCTCTGAACTTGTTCCAATTCATTAGCACCTTCTTGAAGTGTGGTGGTCCAGAACTGGACACAATACAGTGGTGCCTTGACTTACAAATGTCTTGACTTGTGACCATTTCGAGTTATGACCAGCTCCGGCCGCAAAATTTTGCTTTGACTTGCAACTGGAGCTTTGAGTTATGACTGGAAAAAAAGGTGGAGAAAAAGGCGGGGAATTTGAACTGCTAACCATTGGTCGGTGAAGAGGCTGCTTCTTTGTAGCTCTTTCACCCCAGCGGTTAGAGAGTGTGTGTTCAGAGGAGGCTTCGGATTTCCTGGTACTGCTTTCTGCTTTTAAAAATGTCTTTCTGAGTGATTACAGGTTTTGTAGCATGGGTTTGGGCTGGGGGGTTATGTTTTTGTGCCGTGATGGGTCTTGCAGTCTTTTTGGTGCCCCCCCCCCCGGCCGAATGGATCAATCGTGTTTCCGATAGGTCTTACAGTCTTTGTTTGCTTTTTGGTGGGTTTTTTTTTTTTTGGTGTCTGTATGTTTCCAATGGGTTTTGCAGTGTTTGCTTGCTTTTTGGTGGGGTTTTTTCCCTGTGTTTCCAGTGGGTCTTGCAGTGTTTGTTTGCTTTTCTCTGTGTGTTTTCTTTCAGCCGGAATGGATCAATCGCATTTCCTATGGGCCTTGCAGACTTTGTTTGCTTTTCTCTCTGTGTGTGTGGTTGTTTTTTGGTCAGAACAGATCAGTATCATTTCCGATGGGTCTTGCAGTCTTTGTTTGCTTTTCAGTTTGTTTGTTTTTTGGCCAGAATGGATCAATCACGTTTCCGATGGGTCTTGCAGTGTACTTTGTTTGGGTTTTTTTTGGTCCAAAATGGATTAATGTGGTTTCAATGTATTCCTATGGGAAAAGGTGCTTTGAGTTATGACCAATTTGAGTTACGACCATCTTCCGGAACCAATTAAGTTCGTACTCAAGGTGAGGCCTAACCAGTGCTGAATAGAGAGGGTCTAGCACCTTGTGTGATTTGAAAAGTATACTTCTATTAATGCAGCCCAAAATAGCATTAGCCTTTTTTGTAGCCACATCACACTGTTGGCTCACATTTAGCTTGTCATCTATGACAATTCCAATATCCTTTTCGCTCATAGATTTGCTAAGCCAGGTATCCCCCATCTTGTAACTGAGCAATTGGTTTTCTTTTTCTGAGGTGCAGTATTTTGCACTTATCCCTGTTGAATTTCATTCTGTTGCTTTTGGTAAAGTGCTTCATCCTATCAAGGTCATTTTGAACTTTGTTTCTGTCTTCTAGGGTATTAACTATTCCACCCAATCTGCAAATTTGACAAGCATTCACTGCACTCCCTCATCTGAGTCATTAATAAAAATATTGAAGAGCACTGGGCCGAGGACTGAGCCTTGGGGCACCCCACTTGTTACCTCCCCCCAGTTAGAGAGGGACCTATTAATCATCACCCCCTGAGTACGATTCTGTAGCCAGTTGTGTGTCCACCTGACACTTGATCTACCCAGCCCACACCTAGTTAGCTTGCTAATCAGGCCGCTTTGTCAAAAGCTTTGCTGAAGTGAAGATATACTATGTCTACAGCATTCCCTCTGTCTATCAGGGAGGTGACCTGATCAAAAATGAGATCAAATTAGTTTGGCAGGATATGTTCTTATCCATGTTGGCTTCTCATTATTACTGCCTTGTTTTCTAAGTGCTTGCACAGTTACTGCTTTATGATCTGTTACAGATCATCCTTGACTTGTCTGCCAGTTGAGAGTAAGCAGATACCATCCCTTTTGCATTTGCATTTTGGATTAACATTGGAGCTGGTATAGACGAAAGAGAAACAAAAGTTCTAAAAGCTTGGTATGCATCTTATATGCTTTCATTAAGATGTACTGGGGTTTATAGGTCTCATTATGTGCATATTTATTACTATTTTGTATTGTTTACTGTAAAAAGAGCTGTAACTGTCCCAAGCCAACAGTTTCTAAATTTTTATATATATATCATTTTATGTTTAGCTCCTGAAGAAGGCCACCAGTGAAACGAGGGGAGCCTGAGCTTTCTAGATAAGAATAAAATTGCCAGCACTTTATACATCTTGAGACTCTGTCTCCCATTTGTATTCTTGCCACCAGTGGATGTGGCACTCCCCTCTACTTTCTCTCTTTTCCTCTTAGCCATATTTCTGATTGTAGCAACTAAGCAGGGATAACCAGGGACTTTTGATGGCTGCGTGGCAAATCTCCATGGACTTGGATAAGACTCTTAGGACTTGGATAGGCTCTTGAGTTTATTTTCTGTAAGCTTGAGAGAGGACTAGAATGCATGTATGATGATGCCATAGTACATATGAAAAGGATCGGGGGGGGGGGCTAATAGTCCACCAGCTAATCATGACAGAACAACATGGCAGCAGGAAAAGCAAATGAAATGCTAGGTTGCATCAGCAGCCATATAGCATCTACATCAAGAGAAGTAACAGTATCCCTCTATTCTGTTTTGGTCCTACCTTGGGTTTCTGTATCACGTTCTAGATTCCAGTTTAAGAAGGCTATTGACAAAATGGAACACGTCCAAAGGAGAATGACTAGAATGATAAGAAGGAAATGAAGTGCTATGAGGACTGATTGAGGGAACCTGACATTATTTGGTTGGAGAAAAGACAAGTGAGAGCCTTTTTCAAATGCTTGAAGGTTTGTTATGTCGAAAATGGAATAAGCTTTTCTGTAGTTCCAGAGGGTAGCACCCAAAGGAGTGGATTCAAATTACAAGAAATAAGAGTTATCCTAAATGTCAGGAAGAATTTCCTGATGGGGGAAGCTCTTTGACAATGGCTGCCTCAGGGATGGTAGACTCTCCTTCACTGGTTGTTTTTAAACAGAGGTTGTTCAGATGTCTGTCAAGGATGATGATGGTGATGATGATGACGACGACAACGACAACAACAATAACTCTGAACTGCACTGTGCTTCCTTGAGAGGGGCTGGACTTGATGATCCACAGAATCCCTTCCATTCCCATGGAAGGGATTCTGTGGATCATCTAGTCTAGCCCCTCTCAAGGAAGCACAGTGGGGAACTGAACTCCCAGCTCAGAGAACTAAGCCACTGAGCTATCCAGCAGTCATTCATTAGATGTGGATTTCTTGCATTGGTAGGGGTTGAACTGAATGATACTAGGGGTACCTTTTTGAGTCATACAGTTCCATGATTCTACCAAAGTGCTAAGAAATGTTCCATGTAAGCTTTCTAATTTGGTCAGTATCAAATCATTGCAATATTTACTAAACAAAATATATGCATTCAAATATATCCGGTGATGTCTTTTCAGCTTCTTCTTCTCCAGACACAATCAGGGCTTGGGGGGGAGAGGAGAAGCCCAACAAACAGCAACCACTTAGAAGTGAACAAATAAAAACCACTGGTGAATAATAGATGAATTATCTTGGAAACATTTCCAGTCTTGCTTGGAGGGGGAAGGATGTCGCCCACACAACTGGCAATAAATGCTGCTGGTTTCTTCTTTCTGACCCAAGTGAAATCTGAGCAGGCATTTCAAAGCAAGGGTTAAGATCAGGAATTCTGAAGAAGAACTGTCTGGGCTAATTTAACAGCTCTCTTTAGACCACATTTGCACCTAGCTGGCATTTCACAAGCATTCTACCTCTTGGTACACTAAAATGGATTCTTTCCTTGTCTTCTCCCCACAGCCACACCAGTATCAAGGAGAGGAAAATTACACCAGCCTCTGGTCAACGTGAAATGCTCTTAAAATGCTTTACATGACTTGAGGTTTGTATTTTTTTCTCCTCATAGTGAGATCAGGCAAGAGGCATCAAAGCAGGTATTAATGTCTGTCTTCCTGACTGATGTAAAACAAACAATTTGGAAAGAGTTATGCTGTCCAAGACTGACTGGCCTTGGATGGCAAATTAATTCTTTCAAACTCTAAAATGACAGGATCCCTCATTTTCCTTGTAGTGAGCGTCACAGCCGTCACCACTGGTTTGACAAGGCCTTACCCTCTCAGGAAGCAAGATAATGCCAGCCACCACATCTCAGAAATGACACTTGGAAGAGGTCAGGTCTGAAATAAGGACTCTCTGGCATGGCAGGGAGAAAGCCTATGTGGTCTGAGGATATAAATCCTGGCTTGCCTCATAACCGTGTGAGAAAATCATTTTAATATATTCTCGAAGGTTTTCATGGCTGGGATCTGATGGTTGTTGTGGGTTTTTCGGGCTCTTTGGCCGTGCTCTGAAGGTTGTTCTTCCTGACGTTTCGCCAGTCTCTGTGGCCGGCCTCTTCAGAGGACTGGAGTTGGAACTCTGTCCATGCTCTGACAGAGTCGGAACAGAGTTCTGACTCCAGTCCTCTGAAGATGCCGGCCACAGAGACTGGTGAAACATCAGGAAGAACAACCTTCAGAACACGGCCGAAGAGCCTGAAAAACCCACAACAGCGAATCATTTTAATATTTGCATGTTTACATTTCTCTGCCAGCTCTGAATTTGGGGAAGGGACCTGAAAGGAGCCAAAAGAGGCACCCCCTTTCATGGTAAACAAAAGAAGTGGAGCAGAGAAAAAAAATGAAAAGGCATGAGTCAGTCCATGAAACAAAACGAAATTAAAATGAAACGAACATGTTTCTGCTGCCCACATTCCTACTTGCCACCATAACCGTCCCCTTTGTTTTCTTTTTCCTTGCCTGTCACCATCAGCATATGGAGATACGGAACAAGGAGCAAGAAATGCCAGAAATCAAGACCTTTCAACCACCAAGGCCATAGTCATACTGGCTGGGGGACTGTGGGAGTTCTGTTCAAAACAGTAACTTTTCTAAATGCTAATATAACCATTTTATAGCCTCCAAAATATTTCTAAAGCAACCCCTGTATTGTCAAACCACTAGCAGTTATTTAATTCAATTTGTATTGTAGATCATGTGGTACCCAGTGTGGTGTAGTGGATAAAGCAATGAATTAGCACTTAGGAGACCAGGGTTCAAATCCCTGCTTCGCCAGAGAAACTCATGGAGGTAGGATGAGGGCAAACTGGTAAAATAGCCCCTTAAATATCTTACATGCCTTGAAAGGGTAGCTATAAATTATGACGTGATGGCACATAAAAAAACAAAATACAATTATAGATCAGGACAAGAATATGTTATATAAGGGTTCCATACTTAGTAGATAAGAATCCGATGTAAACATTTCAGGTAGCAGAAGCAATACCAAGAAAATGTTCACCATCACATAGATCAAATCTGAAGTTGACTACATAAGCATCAAGATATTTTGGACAATGTTCATTGGCATGCTTTGCATTTTCTAAAGCTATTCTGGGGATGTCCTTATAGGGGTTTTTCAGTAGATAATTGATTTCGGTTCCTGTAGTTCGAAAGAGAAGAGTCTCCAATACCTGATAATGAATCTTGCAACCAGTTTTCTCTGAAATTGGGTATTGCAGCATATAATGAGGAATATCTTGCACAATGCACCATACTGAGAATCACAAGCACTATTTCTGAATCTTTCATCACCAATAAATGATGGGCTAAGGCTGACATCTGTCATCTGCATACTTACCTAGAAGCAAGTCACATTTGACTTACTGAAACTTAATGCCAAGTAGACTTATCTATCATTATAGAGTATCTTAATAAATTTTTCTTCTTTGACTTTTGCCCTAAACAATAAGGAGGTCCATTTAATTAATTTTACTTAATATTACATCTGCCATATATAACTTTATTCATTTACAGAAAGATCCAAATTTTCTTCATTCATTCCTATATTTATGGTATTAGTGGGGTGTTTTTTTTTTTGGTACTTTTTGGTTTTGTTTTGCCAGCTGAACTCTAGTAGCAAAAATGTTTCAGTCTATCCCAGGGAAATGATAAATAAGAAACTGAAAATGCAAGGAAGCAGGGATTGTGCGATTTTATGCGTACACTGTCTGCCATTTTAAGACCTTAGATATAGTTTTGCCCTGTATACATGACTCCAGGTCTTGAATCAGCTGATCATGTTCTGTGGAGGCATCTGTTCTTCTCTTCCCACTAACCCAAACCTGTGTTATTTAAGAAATAAATGGGTATCACCTGGCGTTTGACCAGAGATGGCCAGTAATTAATTACGAGTTAAGTAAGGATGTAGACTTCATCATATTTGAAGTCTTGCTTTCTTTATTCATATCAAAACATTGCAGAATTAAAAATTATGTACATTTAATGAAATATGAAGTTCAAACAAATTTAAACAAATTTTTTGACCAGAAGCAGACTCCTTCATTAGCCTTGTCTCAGCCATTTACTAGATATTTTTATTACATGTGGTTAGGCATAAATTCAACGATTAGCCCAAGAGTATACTTGCAGTGTTTCCCACTCTTTGCAGAGGTTCTTCTATGTCCCTTATATGTAAAATAAACACAGTGACATGAGCTGGGCTTAATTCAGAAACCAGTCGCTTAAAACCCATTGATTTCGAAAGCATTACACTAGCTATGACTAGTTCTGTATAAAGCTAAGAAATATGGCATCTTTTTAGAAAATAAATCAATAGACATTGCATAGAAACAGCAAAATCTTGGTAACAGATGTGCAAGCAGGCCAGCAATTAATTCTTTGATGACAGTGGCAGTAAAGCGTGACAACTAATTTTGGAGGTGTGCCTGTCTTGAAGGATATTATTTATATGGGATTTTAAGCAAAACCCTCCCCTTGCTCTTAATGGAATTGACCCCTTAAATAATAATGTTATGAGGAAGACAGTTTAGTATTGATTTACTGCGGTATTCATTAAATATTGCCATGATGGGGTGTCTGTAGATCAGTGGTAGGGGCACAAGATCTGTGTTCAGGAGAAAAGTGTTAGAATGTTTGAATTCTGGACTTCCTGAACATATTATTTATTCATTTATTTAACTTATATGCCGCCCACACTACCCGAAGGTCTCTGGGCGGCTTACAACACTTAAAATACAATAAAAAGGCAAAATAATTAAAATGCAATTAAAAATTTATACTCTAAAAATCGCCATTGGACCCACAGCTGATATTATTTCAATTAAAAGCTTTCTGGAACAGGAAAATGGGGGACATTCATATGCCAATAAACACAGTGTGCAGAATTTTACAATCTGGTTTGTAATTGAAAAAAGGCATTAAAAACAAATCTCTTAAGGAAAGATGCACACGAAATACATTCATGCAAGAAAAATATCGATGAGAAGACCTATTTGAGGAAACACTATGTGAAAAGTGTATACAAAACTGCATATATGAAGGACAATGTGCACAGCACCGTTTAACAATTTTCATGCATACTCTGGATAAATTTTGCCACTTTTGTGAATGGGTGTAAACACAAGATGGCAGGAATTCACAAAGAATGGGGAATTCTTTTGGTGGCAGAGTTCAAAACAGTTCTAATTGGGAGTTCTTCAATCTCCCCTTTCCGTTTCGGCCTCTGTGCACCCCAAATGATGCCCTCTCATCCGCTTCCGCCCCCAACCTCCTCATGATCCATCTGTGCAGACCCTGATTAACACCATTGGATCCACACTGCTCACAGTCCAAAATGGGGACCAAGTTTGCATCACTAGCCCCAGTGGGTGGGCTTTTCTCAGTAAGGGTTAATATGCCACATGATGACATGTCCGCTTGCCACAGCAAGCTTCTGGTGCTCCATGGCCAGCTGCAGCAATCTCTGGTGCTGGCAGCATTGTCTCCAGCACCACTTCTACATCAGGGTTGAGCATCCTGTTGGAGATGCTGGAGGGCTTCCCTCTGCTGCCTGGCCGGACTGGGCATCATGGGGCAGGTTGCATAGCTCAGGTAGTGCTGGCCTGGAGTGAAGGTCATTCATTTCCCAGTTCAAAGCACCAGGGAAAGAAGGGCTCTTCCACATCACCCACGGTGCAGAAAATGGGTGGTTGCTCCTCTAGTGCCTCTTGCCAGTCCTCCTCCACTTTTATTCACCTCTCCTCCCAGCTATCCACATGTGTGCCTGTGTCACGTTCCCAGGGGTTTCAACAGCAGAGTCTGATAAGCCAGTCCTATGTCAGGAATTCAGAGAATGCAGAGCCGATGTCCAAATACCAAAGCCAAAAAGCACAATGTAGTCCAGGGTCAGAGTCCAAAGCCAAAACGCACAACGTAGTCCAGGGTCAGAGTCCAAAGCTGTCACGTTCCCGGGGATTACAACAGCCGAAGTCCGATAAGCCAGTCCAGGATCAAGGATACCAAGAATGCAAAGCCAATGTCCATAAATCAACTCACAGAATGAAGTCCAGTGTCAAAGTCCAGAGTCCGATACACAGCGTAGTCTAGGATCAGAGTCCGAAGTCCAATACCAGCATAGTCCAAGGGCAGAGTCCAGAGTTCAGGGTCAGGAACATGGTACAAGAAACGTGGATGCAAGCCAAGGTTTTGACTCTTTGCTTCCACAGAATTTCTGGCTTCACTGGGAGCTGTTTTATAGTAAAAGAGCTACTTGAGCTGCTGGAAAGCTTTCTATCCTGTTAATACTCAGGACTAGATGAACGTAGGTTTCTATGGAGAACCTCTGAGCGATCCTCTGATCTCCTTGTCCTAAGTTTTTCCCGAAGCCTGGCCCGAAGCTTGTCTGCTGTGGAAGGAGAATCTGGAGGCAGTTCAGGTGTTTCTAATCTCACAGCATTCTCTTCAGCCTCAGTTAACCCTTCTGGGTCCAGGTCTTTGGATGCACTCATGACAAAAGCCAAGGGTCCTGAGAACAAGGTTCAAGGTTGTCAGGAGCGTGGATGCAAGCCAGAGGTTTGTCTTGTTGCTTCCATGGATTTTCAGCCGTCTGAGAGCTGTTTATATAGTAAAAACAGCCCTTGAACTGCTGGAAGCCTTTTCATCCTGTCAGAACTAAGGGCTAGTTGATCAGATGTTTCTGCAGGCAGCCCTCAAGCGATGCTCTGACCTTTTTGTCATAAGTCTTCCCCGAAGCCTGGCCCTCAATCTGTCTACTGGGGGAGGAGAATCTGGAGGCGATTCAGCTGTTTGTGTTTCTGGCTGCTCAGCATTCTCCTCAGCTACAGTTAACCCTTCAGGTTCCAGATCTTCAGCTGTACTCATGACAGCCTGCCTCCCGGCTGGTTGAACCTGTGCCCTTCTCCCATGGCTGTTGCCCCATCATCATCATCTCCCTCTGCCTGACTGCATGCTGCTGCTTAGTATTGGGTTGCTTTACCCATGGGACCTCTGAGCTGTCCAGCTGGGGCCCATGGGTGTGATGGATGACCTATTAAGGATGGCAAGGGGCATCCCTCTCAAAGTTCCTCACGATGTTACTGAAAGCAGGATCTCTTGTGGCAGTTGAAGAATCCTGAGCAGGCTGTCTCACTGGGTCTAAACAGGCTGTCTACGCCATAAATAACTTTCTGACTTCTTTGAATCCCTAATCTAAGCTGGCCACATGTCTACAGCTTCACCTCTTTCAAAGCATTGGTGTGAGGTTTAAAAATTGAGAGGAAAGAAATAATAGGCATTTAAACTACTTGGAGAAAGAGTGAGCTAGAAACACACATAGAGACATATATTTCCTGTTCTGAGGGCAACAACAACATGTTCAAACTATGAGGGATTTTCACATTTCTTGGTCTACAAAGCCCATAATTCTCCATTCTGTGTGTGCTCGTACTTCATGATAAACTCCTTTGGAAAACATGATGTAGCTCATCTTATCTAGGCCTAGTCCACTCAGGTTTCCTGTTCTTATTTCAGTGCTACCTTGAAGTTTTCTTCCTGAAAAGTTAGGCCTAGCTAGGCCAGCTGAGGCCTTTCTTCCAGGTGAGTCACACTGTAAGGCTCTCTACCAAGTAAAATCCCCATAATGGAGAATTAGGGGAAGTGTAGTCAGTAATCAGAAAATCCTATCCGTAGAAACTACTCTCACAGCTCTCACAAAAATAAGCAAATTACCCCCAAACTAACATGATTTACCGTATTTTTTGCACCATAAGACGCACTTTTTCTCCCAAAACAAGTGGGGGGATAAGTGTATGCGTCTTATGGAGCAAATACTGTCCCCTCCACGCCACCATCGCTGGCTTCCGAGGCCTCCAGAGGCCTCAGCAGGCCCCGTGGGGGCCTCCCCCAGGCACCATCGCTGGCTTCCCAGGCCTCCGGAGGCCTCGGAAGGCCCCTTGGGGGCCTCCCCCAAGCACCATCGCTGGCTTCGGAGGCCTCAGCAGGCCCCGTGGGGGCCTCCCCCCAGGCACCATCGCTGGCTTCCGAGGCCTCCGGAGGCCTCAGCAAGCCCCGTGGGGGCCTCCCCCAGGCACCATCGCTGGCTTCCCAGGCCTCCGGAGGCCTCGGAAGGCCCCGTGGGGGCCTCCCCCAAGCACTATCGCTGGCTTCCGAGGCCTCCGGAGGCCTCAGAAGGCCCCGTGGGGGCCTCCCCCCAGGCACCATCGCTCACTTCCGAGGCCTCCGGAGGCCTCGGCAGGCCCCGTGGGGGCCTCCCCCAGGCACCATCGCTGGCTTCCCAGGCCTCCGGAGGCCTCAGCAGGCCCCATGGGGGCCTCCCTCAGGCACCATCGCTAGCTTCTTAGGCCTCCGGAGGCCTCAGCAGGCCCCGTGGGGAGTCCCCCCCCACCATCGCTGGCTTCTGAGGACCTCTAGGAGGCTTTTGACCGGTAAGGTGCTGCTTTTTACTTTGTAAAAAATGTTCTGGGTGGGTTTTGGGGGGTAGATTTGGGCTGGGGGTATGTTTCTATGTTGCTTTGTGTTTTGGTAATTTTTTTGCAGTCCCAGCATGGGACTTGCTCTGTTTATTTATTTTTACTTTATTTTTTGGTATTTAAAAATTAGTTGCTGCTTTTTACTTTTTAAAAAAATGTTCTGGGTGGGTTTTGTAGGGTAGATTTGGGCTGGGGGGTATGTTTCTATGTTGCTTTGTGTTTTGGTACTTTTTTTTGCAGTCCCAGCATGGGACTTGCTCTGTTTATTTATTTTTACTTTATTTCTTGGTATTTAAAAATTAGTTGCTACTTTTTTTAAAAAATGTTCTGGGTGGGTTTTGGAGGGTAGGTTTGGGCTGGGGGGTATGTTTCTATGTTGCTTTGTTTTTTGGTGATTTTGTTTGGCAGTCCCAGTGTGGGACTTGCTCTGTTTATATATTTTTATTTTTATTTAATTTTCGGTATTTAAAAATTAAGTGCGTCTTAACGTCCGGTGCGAAAAATATGGTACATTTCTTTTTTAGTAAAATAAAATAAAAAGGGTGTAAACTGCTGTTTTGTAGCAATACATGGGAAAGCATTCATGGGGGGAAAAGAATCCATTCTATCCTTTAGGGATCTATTAGAACATGCTTCATGTTGTTGTTTTCAAAAACTTCACCGATTCAGGCATTATGGATCTTCCTATCTAAGCAGTGGAGCAGTCTATTAAATACAATTTGGGAACTAAAACTTGTTGTTTAGTCGTTTAGTCATGTCCGACTCTTCGTGACCCCATGGACAAAAGCACGCCAGGCCCTCCTGTCTTCCACTGCCTCCCGGAGTTGGGTCAAAGTCATGTTGGCAGCTTCGATGACCCTGTCCAGCCATCTCGCCCTCTGTCATCCCCTTCTCCTCTTGCCTTCACTCTTTCCCAACATCAGGGTGTTTTCCAGGGAAAATAATATACTGTATTTACTAATATACAAAACTAATATACTGTATTTAAAAATAAGCAAAATTTGTCACGTACATGTTCCGTTTATGTAACACTTATGCTATATGGTTCAGAACTATAAAGACAGTTGGCTGGAATCCATAGCTTAAGCCTGCAATGCAAAACACACTTATTAGAGAATAAATTTCATTAGAGCTTAGAGCCAGAGGAATTTACTTCTGAGGAAACATATGATACCTTGTTCTGTACAGCATTCTTTAAGTCATACAGAGAGATGGGAAAAGGTTCCTTCCTTCCTCTGTTCTTCCTCCCTTCCTTCCTTTGGAGTATGACTACCCAAGAATCCTATCAGGAGAGGCAGTGGCTGGGTATTCTGGGAGTTGTAGTAAAAAAGTAACTTTCTCAATTTCTGATGGGCTGTTACCCTGTTTCCCCAAAAATAAGACTGGGTCTTATATGAAATTCTGCCCCCACCCCAAAATGCATTAGGGCTTATTTTCAGGGGATGTTTAATTTTTTTCATATACAACCATCTACATTTATTCAAATACAGTCATGTCATCTTCTGGTTGCTGCACAATGGTGGAGGATGGGGTTTCACTTAACTAGGGCTTATTTTGGCAGTAGGATTTATATTACGAGCATCCTGAAAAAATCCTACTAGGGCTTATTTTCAGGTTAGGTCTTATTTTCGGGGAAACGGTATTATGCCCAAGCTGTCATGTGTGACAGGACTTATGTAGCTCATGCCAGGATGCATAGCAAGAATTGTCACTTCATTGGGATATTTCCTCATTTTACTCCCTGTTGTTTGTTGCAGGTGTTACACTTCTAGAAATGGATTGAAGCCACAGCCTTGGGAGTTTGATGAGGTCTGGTCTGGTTTAGGGAAGGTTACCTTGATGGAGCATCAATCCCAGTGATGTTCAACAAGTCTCCCCCATTCTTGACAGTGAAAATACAATAATGAATGAATGAACAAGCAAACAAACAATTGGTTTAAAAACAGCTTCCCTTGCATGACACCCACAGTCTTCCAGGCTGAGGCAACTTCCTCTCTCTTCTTATTGGCAATGCTAGTCCTGTTGCTGGGACTTAATTTCTGGTTGATTATGCCTTGTAGCAGGCTGTAGATAAGTATCAATTTCACTCTTAAGGCCGGCCACGTTTTCTCCCTCTGGACATGTCATCTGATCGCCCTTGCTCATGCATTCGAACTTTTGTTCTGAGTTTTATTTCATCTTGTTTCTTTTTTTAAAAAACATACACAAACATAGTTCTGGCCACACCACTGCTCAGTTCTTATTGAACTGATTTGTGAAGTCTGCAGGGCACAGAGCAGCCAATAACACATAGTTAAGCGCCCCCTCTATCTTCCCCACAAAAAGGTTGAGCCACAGTTTAGCTAACTGTGGTTTCTGGCTTTTCTGTCTGGAACACTACAGCCTTCTTTCAAACAAAGCACCACTATATTGAGAGGTTTGTAAAGAAAGCCCTCTAATTCCTCAAACCACCCACCCTAATGTTTCCTGGGGGTTTTGCTCTCCCCTTGCCAGATATGAGGAATGATTGTATCCCACACAGCAAGACTGAAAGGAATCTAAACTTTGTTAAAAAGATTACTTGTGCGTATTTTGGCAAGACATGCAGATATTTCTGTTCACAATATCTCCACACTAAATGACTGCAGGCATTTGTCCTTCAGGCTGCTGTTATTACTACAACACCACCATGCTGTAGCTAAGCTGAAACAAAAATCAAATATATGTGTGTGAGTGTGTGCGCGTGCATGTGCTTTGTATATGTGCACATGCACACACTTGGGAACTCTGTTTAATGAGATGCAGGAAAGTATTTGTGCGATGTGGTAATTTTTGGCAGGGCTTAGTCCTTGAAACTTAAAACTCTGGTAAGTGGCAATGGCTACATGCTGAGTCTTGGGGAACAGGCTCCTTTGTTGATAAACACGGTGGGTGGAAAGGAATGGTTCCAGTTAAATCCAGGCATCTTGAACTTTGTGCAGCTGAGGTTTTTTTTCCCTCCCCCTCCCCCCGCCTCTGGATTTCTGCACTTTTTGTAAAATTCTGATTAAAAAGGGCAAATGTAAGATAATTAGAAAAAAGGCTTGGCATACCTTAGCAAGGATGCCGGAATCCTCATAGAATACTTTGGAGGGGGAAATAAATTGTAACATACTGTACTGTCTTCAAAACAGCCTGGATTATCAAGTTGTGCTTGATAGGGTTGGAGAATCGTTGGCTTTCAGATCTTTGAGACTTTAACTAGCAGAAGCCCCAAGAGGTCGTGGCTGATAAAAGTTAGCACCAACTGAAATGACAATAGACATTTCAAACTAAGATGTCTCTCAGTCATGGCAAATAAAACAGTATGCTGGCTAAAAGTCAAGGAATATGCTTTGTCTCTGATCCAAACTAGAGTAACAACCCTTAAGCAATGCATTAGAATTCATTAACTTCCAATGGAACTTAGAATAGCCTTCCCTTATTTCAGAAGGTACCTTGTGACAGTGCTCTTCCTTCCTATTCTGTTATCATTTCCATTTATTGCTTTTTGGCTTTGACTTCTCTTCTGACCTCAGAGATTGGAAAATGTGCTTTTTTTTACTGGTTATGCTGGCTAGGGGATTCTGGGAGTTGTAGTCCAGAAAGTAACCTTTGCAAACCTCTTTAGTTCTTTCTCCTGGCTTCTTTTCTAGTTCTTGCTCCAAATGTGTCATGTGGAGATATGAAGAAGTCTTATTCAGTTCCTTGTTTTCACCAAGACTGGCTGTGTTGACTGGTTGAGGCAGCCTGTCAAGGGCTTGTAAGAAAAAAAAACAAGGAGTTTTTTCCCTTCAGCTTTCTGTAATTTGTGCAAAATGTCTCTGTGCAAAACTAGTCTTTTTCTTTTGTGAAACAAAACACACACACACAGAGCAAGCACAGAAAGACTGGCTGATGGATCAAAAAGATGCAAGCAACCAGTTAGGAGCTTCTGATTTTAAAAATCCATGCAACAAGACAGCAGCTAACATAGTTATTGTTGTTTTTGTCATTATGCCTCATAACGTTTCTAGAATAACGTTGTCTCCTGTAAACAACCTTCAACTTTCATTAACATATAATTCAAAAAGTCTTGCTATATTTCAACAAACCTATTCCCTTTTAGCCATCCCTTTTTACATTTTATATCCCATGTCAACTTTTTGTTGACAGCTAATTCCCAAAGTTCATTATACCATTAAGTTAATTGAGACATATACTTCAGTTTCCAATTTCTCACCATGACTAGTGTAGCTGTCATTGCCATACTCGTAATTAACTCCCCCCCCCTCCAATCATACAGTTCTTCTTCACAGATAAACAATAATGCAATATATGGGGAGACTTGTATTGTTATATGTAAAACATTTTTTCATTTCCTTATTACTAATTTCCAAAATTTTTGTACTACTTTACACTCTCACCACATAGAGAAATAGGTACCAGCCTCCTGCCTGCATTGGTGGCAAATTTTAGAATAACTAGAATTTATAATATTTAATTTCACAGGAATCAAAAACCATTCCATATTACTTCACAACAGTTTTATTTTATTCAGCTGGACAGAGATTTTAAAATTCTCTTTCTCCTCCCAGCCAACACAACCTTCTGAATTTTTGGATAGCTCAGTGGCTTAGGTCTATGGCTTCAAAGCCAGAGTTTGGGAGTTTGATTCCTCCCTGTGCTTCCTTGACAAGGGCTGGACTCAATTATCCATAGGGTCCCATCCAGCTCTGCAGTTCAAAGGTTACTATTACTGTTACTATTACATACACTGTTCCACATGTCGATACCTGTTTCTAATAGCTAATTGCTAAGACTTCCATACTCGAATCAAATAATAATTAGGGAAAGGGGCCATCCTTCCCTTGCTTAGAGAAATCTGTTCAGTTACTCCAGTGTTCAATATTACTGTGGCAAAATTTTTAGAATTTATTTTCATGGTCATACCTTTAAATCATATACTGAATCCAAGTTTTTCCACTATTTTTTTTTAAAGTTTTGGCCATTCCAACAAATCAAAAACTTTGAAAAGGACTAGTGTTATTATTCCAGCTTTATTTATATTTTATATATCAAATGTATGATATTCAGTACTCTTGATATGTTTTCCATTTACCTTCCTTTTATAAATCCACTCTATATAAATCCATTCTTTATATACCATATTTAGCCATAAAACTATTTATCCTTTTAGCCAATGAGACTGTAAATATCTTTGCATCCTGTTTTATTAACTAAAGAGGCCTATAAGCTTCCATATCCATGGGACCTTTATTGGGTTTTAATATTAAAATAATCATTGAGTATCTCTGGAAAGATGGAATTTCTTCTTCTGTTATTTCATTAAATAAAACTTTAAGCCTTTGTATAAATATTTTTTTTAAAAAAGCTTACAGTATTCTAGACCCAATCAATCAATTCTTTAAACTATATTTTTCCATAATTAACTATGATTTTTTCCTATCTCCTCTTCTGTAATAGGCTATTCCATTACCTCTCTATCCATTTCCTGTATTTTAATGCCTATATATTTATCTATATATCCATCTATCTTATCCATTGATCTATCTCATCCATTGAAACATTTCCCCCTATTTTGGCATAAAATTTTTGGACGGCATTTATTTTATCCTTCATTAAATTTCACCTAACCCCATTTTCATTTTTAATCACTCCAATTATTTTTTTTTGCTTTTTTTGTTCCAGTGCCTTGGCCAGCATTTTTGAATTTTTATTACTATACTCAAAATATCATTGTTTCAAGTACATTGCATTTCTTTGGCTAGATAGTCAGAGAAACCTCATTTAAATTAAGAGGAATTGACTCACTAAATTCCCATTGATTCAATAGACCTTCTCTAAGTAGGTCCTTCTGGTGGGTGCTCCTGGTGTCTGCAGATTGGGTATCTTCCTTTCCTTGAGGGGGGGATACTCTCTCTGCTAAGGATGAGGTTGCAGTCTGGGTGTACTGCTGGATCAAGCATTATCAATGGATTCTAAGATAGTGTCTGTGGGTCCACTTCGCCTGTTTCCATTTCAGGCAGATCACCCAGCTGTGTCCCTACCTTGACACTGAATCCCTCACCATCCTGGTCCATGTACTGTTAGTCTTGAGAATAGACTACTATAATGCTATCTCCATGGGACTACCCATGAGGCTGATACAGAAACTCCAACAGGTCCAGAACATGGTGGCCAAATTAGTGAGTGGAGTAAACAGATACCAACATATCGCACCAACTTGGCTGCCTTACACTGGTTTCCTGTCCATTTCCATGCCAGCTTCAAGGTAACATACAAAGCCTTAAACGGTTTGGAACACCTTCTTCCAATGGGATCTGACTGCCCTACTCATACATGCCAGGTTAGGCAGTTGAGGACATTGACCCCAAGAGAGGCCTGAAAGGAGAAGGCCAGGAACCGGGTCTTCTTGGCAGTTTCACCACACATCTTGAACCAACGTCCATCCGATACATATACCTGGCTCTTTCACTGGAGACCTTTATGAAACCTTTTAAAACTTGGTTATTTAAACAGGCCTTCCAGACTACTCACTAATAAAACACAGGGAACCAATCAGCTTCTGATCACTGCCATCTTGTATGTTTTATTGTGCTGTATTTTAAGTTATAACATTTAGTATGTGTCTTTTTTAAACTATTATTTTGATGTATTCGCGAAGGCTTTCACGGCCGGGATCTAATGGTTGTTGTGGGTTTTTCAGGCTCTTTGGCAGTGTAGTGAAGGTTGTTCTTCCTAACGTTTCACCAGTCTCTGTGGCCAGCATCTTCAGAGGACAGCACTCTGTGCTCTGGTGTAGCTGGCTTGGGAGTTGGCTTGGCACTCCCAAGCCTACTACACCAGAGCACAGAGTGCTGTCCTGTGAAAATGCTGGCCACAGAGACTGGTGAAACGTTAGGAAGAACAACCTTCAGAACACGGCCAAAGAGCCTGAAAAACCCACAACAACTATTATTTTGATGTTCACATTGATATATGTAGAGTTTTGTTTTACTTTGTTGAAAACCATCCAGAATGGCCTTTGAGACCAGATGGGCAGTATATAAATTAAATAAATAATAAAAACAAAATAATACCCTGTTTCCCCGAAAATAAGCCCTAACCTGAAAATAAGCCCTAGTATGATTTTTCAGGATGCTCGAAATATAAGCCCTACCCACAAAATAAGCCCTAGTTAAGTGAAACCTTGCCCTCCACCATTCTGCTGCATTGTGCATCAACCAGAAGAAGATGACATGACTGTAAAATAAAACATCCCCTGAAAATAAGCCCTAATGTGTTCTTTGGAGCAAAAATTAATAGAAGACCCTGTCTTATTTTTGGGGAAACACGGTAATACAGGCATACTTCAGTGTGTGTACACCTCAGTTTACGTAATTTTTAGTTTACGAGCTGAAATCCGTAAGAAATAATTTTTTACTGGCTTTTTTTTTTCACTGCACAAAAAAGACACATTGCTCCTGGAGGTACTACTGTAGTGCAATTTACTATATTGAGCAGCACAATTTGGGTGGTTATTCAGTTCTTTAAATAAAATCCACAACACCTCTGCTTTATGAATGTGGGATATTGTGCTCCTGTACTCACAGTTAGAAAAGACAGGAAATGTCCTGATATTGCTGCACAATATCATGCCCTTTTTGCCAGCAGGAAAAAGGATGCCAAGCTTTACACAGTAAAGAGCAGCCTGAATGTTGACAATGCCAATGGCAGCAGTCCAGATGGTCTAAAGGATACCCTGTTCTGGTCATTACCATTCACAAAGTGACACCATGCAAGGGAAATTCCAGAATCTGAGTCCTTTTTTCATTATTTCACCACCTCTTGCACAAACACAAGGCAATTGACAGGGCCGTTTTTCAACAATTGTGAATGGTATTGAGTAGAAGAGGGCATCCTGTAGACTATCTTGATTGCTGTCATTGCTGTTGTCAACATTTAGGATGCCCTTCATAAGAAACCCAGAAACTCAGACTTTTTCTCCCTTTGAAATGGCTGTTTTCAAAATCAGTATTAGGGCCATGGGTGCCTCGATTCCTTCCAAATTTAAAGAAAGAAAGAAAGAAAGAAAGAAAGAAAGAAAGAAAGAAAGAAAGAAAGAAAGAAAGAAAGGAAGGAAGGAAGGAAGGAAGGAAGGAAGGAAGGAAGGAAGGAAGGAAGGAAGGAAGGAAGGAAGGAAGGAAGGAAGGAAGGAAGGAAGGAAGGAAGGAAGGAAGGAAGGAAGGAAGGAAGGAAGGAAGGAAGGAAGGAAGGAAGGAAGGAAGGAAGGAAGGAAGGAAGGAAGGAAGGAAGGAAGGAAGGAAGGAAGGAAGGAAGAAAGAAAGAAAGAAAGAAAGAAAGAAAGAAAGAAAGAAAGAAAGAAAGAAAGAAAGAAAGAAAGAAAGAAAGAACGGGGACTAACCATTATCTGTCAAGATAATCAAGTTTGATATTTTCAATGCATTTGATCTATTTTATATTTGCAACCAGAGAAAGTCACCTTTGTCTAAACAGGGGTTAAAACAGTTTTACTTTAAAAAATCATAATGAAAATTGTTTGCCATAACATCCTCAAATTTGGTGCAGAGCGATAGCAGACTGTTTGCCACAATGTGCCAAACATGGTGCTGAACTGAGGTCCAGTCTCAAAATTATGATTTTGTGTTTGGGGTCCTCCAAGTTTTTGAACTGTCTTATGGACTGCTGAATTGGGCTGTCACACAGTATCGATTCCTGCATGTCTGTGCAGCAATAATAACAAAGCCTGAGAAATTAAGCTAGCTCTACTTGGTGGCTAGCAAGAGATTAAGCTTTCTCACAATGAAGCAGACATATTTTTATTTCAGAATTATCCTGAAAAGTCATTTAGCCTACCATGTTTTCAAACTTTTCCCCATGAACAAAATCTAAGTAATTCAATAAGTTTCCCCCCCCCAAAAAAGCCATGGAAGAGAAACAATATTTCATGACATGGGAGCAAATCTTACAAGCATTGAGATAAAGTGACAATGTTCTTGTCGAGAAGAAAGGCCCCTGCATTCAAAGGAAATAACTATTCTTTTCTAATTCTGCTTTAGTTACCTAAAGAGTTTTTATTCCAAAATGCATTTTTATTAAATAAGATAATTTTCTGTAAAGTCACCGCTGCATTTGTTAACACAAAGGAATAATTGTCAAAACTCTTAGAGAGAGGAGGAGGAGGATTGATAGAAGTGTGACAAGCCTTTTTCAAAGTGTCAGTCATCCTGAACCAAGGCTTATATCCCGAATTGGAGGTTATGAGTAAAAGGTTATATAGCTTATTATATAGTTGATTATAACTAGTTACTTTCTGAGTAATGAAGGTATAGGAAAGATCCATTTCAAAATGAACATATTGAATAGAGTTGATTTTTTAAAATTGGTGTAATGAGTAACTCTGTGTGCACTATCCAAAGTTACATATAGAGGGGACTTTTAGAGGCGTTTTGTCAAAGGGATCAGCCTTTCCTGATGTTAGTGGCTTCTGCTTCTCAAGCAGCAAATGTCTAGCATTCGGTATTGCTGCTGGTGCTCTTCCACTGGATGAGATTATAACCCCCTTTATCCACAGACCATGTGTGTCTGTGGAGGAGTGGGTGGAAGTTGTAGCCCAACACAACTGGAGAACACCAGGTTGGGGGAGTGTGAGCTAAATCCAGTGTGTATTCCTCCAGTCTAGATGTGTGTGAGAGAATAAACTATACCTGGATGTACTGCCAGATAGGGATTCGACATCCAGGTTAATTCAAATGGGGAAACACCTTCCTTTTGTTTTTAGAATCTTTTGTGGCTTTATGGTAGAAAGCCTTTGAAATATGAAAGACTGGATTCTGAAGTATTAGGTACAGTATTTTGTACTACCCTGCCTCCCTCTTCCCCTGCCTTCTATTTTATTGATGTCTGGAGGGATTTCTCCCCATTTGCCTTATTGTTACCTGGAGTGCCTGCCTACCTGCTTGCCCTTCACCTGATGGATTACTGCCTGTGGTGCTGGACTGAAGCTACCAGAGTGATAGGAGGGAGATCTGCCTCCCCATCTCTCATTATGGGGTTTGGGTTTGGATTTATTTTGATTGTGATCATGATTTCTTTTGCTCATCTGCACTGTTTCCTGCTCCTTACTGGACAAGGATGGTGATGATGAACATGGACTTCATAATACTGTTAGTGCTTGCATAGGTCTGTGGATGATCGTTTTTTTCTGATGATCGTTTTTTTCTCTTTCTTTCAGCTACTGTGTTGTCATTGCCCACTTCTGGATTGCCTGTTGTCTTGTGCTTCTTCTTCTTTTTTGGACCAGATTTGAGGTTTTTGTAGGACTTGATTGGCTTTAGCATCAGAAACCAGAATGGAGGAATGAAAGAATGCAAAAGATATAGGCATTTTCAGGTTTATTGAAAGAACCTTTAACCAAAGCAGGAGCTCCATAAAATTCCGCAATATGTAAACAATGGACAAGTTTCCATTCCTACTGGCAGGTTATGGTTTGAGCACTTCAGGGTGAGACAGCTCTTTGAAAGGTGTAGCTGGGGAATGCATAGATATTTCCCTGAAAAATTGTGTAGAGTGCCAAAGTTTTGGTTTTGGTGCACAAATAACACTTGTACAACTGATGGAAGCAGAAGGAACATGGCAAAGACTGATAAATAGTCTACTAAGTTGTAAATTTCCATTTTTACATGAAACACTGCCATAACCATCATTCATTCAAAGGATTACCAGAATAGGTAAAAATAGGATACAAGAATTGCCTCACTGGACCAGCAGGGTAAAGTCGATGCAATTAAACGAACAGTCAAATATTTTAAGACTGGAGCTGGGGATGATAATGACGGTCACTGAAGATGATTATAGTCATTGGTTCCATAATTTCTGGGAATTTTGGGACCTTGGGATCTTTGAGGGAGGATTGTGGATTTCTGGGAAATCCCCCCAGGAGGTGGGGTGGAGGGCAGAACTGAGCACATGGCAGTGGAAAAGATAGGACTCAGACTTTCCAAGCAACTTTCTCCTTGAGAAAAAAAAAGGGGGTTTTTGGTTTTGTGATGAAGAGAGTGTCACTGAACGTTTCAAATGATGCTTAAAAGCACATTTATTTCAACTGTCATGCCTTAAGTACTCAGAAGGAAAAGACTTTCCTCTAACCACTGACTTTCCTCCCACAGCTGCTCTTTCCTTTAAGGTTCAAGGTAGTTGACAGATGATCTTGTCACCCTCTCCCCCGCAACCTTCCCTCGGCAGGAAACAGAACCTAGAAAGATAGGCTGGCGTGATTTTAATGGGAGTGCCGTTTTTCAGAACCATTGTTGTGACATGAAATGAAAAATGTTTGTCTCTCTTCATGTTTTCATCCTTTATTCAAAAAGGAAATTTCTAAAGAACAACCTAACTCTTTGCTTTTCAAGAACTGAGGAAAGTGCCTGCTACCAGGTCAGAGGACTTGTCCATTTAGCATCTGAATATCTGTTCTGATTGCCCATATTTCTCTGTGGCAGGCATATTTTCCATTGTTTACTGATAGGGAAGAAGAAATCTGTCAGTTTCACTGTTGTCTTGACTTCTCGTCCCCCCCCCCCCCCCGCCAATCTTAAGCAATGGTGTAGAAGTGAATCTGGATGTACACCAGGTAGTCACAACAGGACACCCCAGCCCATAACAAAAGTCCTAAAATGCAGGACTGATCAGCATCAATAAATAATTTGCCTATTTAAAAGCAAATCACTCTCAAATATGTATTACAGGGATTGCCTGCCACAAAACACAATTCCTGAGAAAATCAATGTCCTAGAACTGCAGTTAAGCTCAAAGGGAAGAGGAAAATTTGAAAGTCATGGAATCATGGAGTCAGAAAGGGCCTTTAAGGCCATTGAGTCCAATCCCCTGCTCAAGGCATGGATCCAAATCAAAGCAGATCTGACAGATGGCTGCCCAGTTTTCTCTTGAATGCTTCCAACACTTATCACCTCGTGAGGTAATTGATTCCATTGTTGTATTGCTCTTACAGTTAAGATGTTTTTCCCGATATTCAGCCTAAATCTGGTTTCCTATCTATGTGTCCTGCACTGTGGGATAAGAACAGCAAATATTGTCATCAGCTCTGCTGGACAAAAAGTTTTGGTCTTCAGTCTTGCAGGCCCAGAACTTTTATTTGATCGTGTTTGACTTAGTTTCTGGTTCACTGTGTCCTTTGAGATTTTTTTTTTAAAATTTGCATGAACATTTGTGTACATTTATGATAATATTTTTTCTGAATAGACACCTTTTTGAATACATTTTCACCCATGTATACATTTGTTTTTACTAACAATTATGTGAGAATAATGTAATTCTGAATTTGATTTTCACTAATATTCACATTTTTGGTACATCTTCCCCAGGAGTTTAGGACACTGATTTTTTTTTTTTAAGGAGCTCACTGCATTGCTAATTACTTTTTGGCAGCTTGGTTGTTTTTACTGTTAATATTGATTGAAGCATGCAAATATTTCACTTTGTTACAGGTTATTAACAAGTTGCATTAGAACTGCAAAAAGACCAGAACAATCCAGCGACTTACTCTCTTTTCCCCTCTAGTCACTATTTCTTATATTGCACTTATATTCTGCATGTTAGGTAAAGGTAAAGGTTCCCTTTGACATTTAGTCCAGCTGTGTCCAACTCTAGGGTGTGGTGCTCATCCCCATCTCTAAGCCATAGAGCCAGCATTTGTCCGAAGACAGTTTCTGTGGTCATGTGGTCATATCTAATCACATTTGCATACTTTCAAACTGCTAGGTGGGCAGGAGCTGGGACAAGCGACGGGAGCTCCCTCCGTCATGTGGATTTGATCTTACGACGGCTGGTCTTCCCACCTTGTAGCACAGAGGCTTCTGTGGTTTAACCCGCAGCGCCACCATGTCCCTTATTGTGTATGTCAGAGGTTACCAGTTTGATTCCTCACTTTTTACCTCAGAAGAGGAGCCTGCTTGTGTGGGTAAGCTACACAGTCCCAGAGTGCACCCCCCCCCCAAAAGGAGAGAACAGCAAAGCCTTTCTGAGCATCCCATACCTGGAAAGTCCTGAAAAGGGTCATCATAAGTTAGAATTGACTAAATGGCATGTAATGATTGTATTATCTGCCTTCAAGTCCATTCTGATCTATGTTGGCCCTAGCAGGGTTTCTGAGGTATGTGAGATATTGAAAGGATGGCTTTACTAAGGCCACACATCACCTTGTGAGTTTCGATGGCCCGGTGGGGATTTGCACCCAGGTCTCTTTAGTCTTAGTTGAAGACTCTATCTATTACACTGCATTGGCTTTCACACTGAACTGCCTGTCGCATATATTTACGAAAGGTACAAAAGACAAAACCAAAGAATGCTTCCTTTGCCTCTGAGGATTCAAAAGAGAACAGGGACAGAGACCTTTGGGTAGTGTGGGTGGCATATACATTAAATGAATGAATGAATGAATGAATGAGTGAATGAATGAATGAATGAATGAATGAATGAATGAATGAATGAATGAATGAATAGCATCTTGTGAGACAGGGGGTGAGAGTAGTAGCCCTCTTGTTGGAGTGCTGTCCCTCCCCCACACTGTGGAGAAAGAAAACAGAACAGTGGGGGACAGACACTCAAGAATTAGAAAGAGAGATACAGGGGTTAACGGTCGAGGGAACTCGAGAGAGATTGGTTGGAACAGAACGGAGGAAAAGAGTGGAGATAGAGGTGGGAGCAGAGAGAAAAAGGGGCAGTTGCCTACAGGTTGGGAATGGGTCTGGATGGAGGGCATCTGGACGGGCGCATGGGAAAGACTAAGAGTTCCGGGAGAAGAGGCTGATTACAGACAAAGGAGGGAGATTTCCCCCGAGACCCTCTTATTGGGGAGAAGCTGAAGCCAGGGGGTGGCGGAGGAAGCTAAGAGAGGAAAAGGAGAGAGTGGAAAGAGAGAGACGAGAGAGTAGAATGGAGGGTGAGCGAGATGAGGAGGAGAGAATACAGGGAGGACCCTGGTCGACCCCCATATTGACCAACATGCTGGGAGGAGTGAAGAACGAGATGATGACACCGTACCCCTACTGGAGGGAGAGGCAGGACAGACGGTTAACCTGAATACATCAACAGACTGGCTGGGTCCATGGAACGCGGGTGAAGGGATCCGTTCCTAGTTGAAGGATGGAAACCCCTGTCTGACCCATTGTCTACAGGAGAGAAAAGATGGGACAATTTCATTGATTTGTTAAATACTCCAATAAACTTCACCTGTTTCAAAGTTGCAAAATTTTCCTGATTTATTTGAGGAACCAAAAATCGAACCCTCACACACCTAAAAATATCTCTATAAAAGTTTTAGCAGATAACTTTAGAAAATAAGGAAAAACGTCCTAACTGTTAGCTACCCAGTACATTACTCATTACCTACAAGTAACAAGAAACTGGCCAAAATCCTATTGTGACTGATTGTGCTATTGCACAATGCAGCTCCTTGTTGCCATGCATACCACTTGGTGCATTTATTTGCTTAAAATATTTTTACCCTGCCTTTCTCCTCAAAAGGACCCAGGGCATGAACAGGATTCCCACCACAGTTACAAGTGGTTACTTCCAAGCACTATTTTCTACTAATTTTTGTATGCCTATTTTTCATTGCAAAAATCCATTACAAATTTGGAAATGTGAATTTTTTATGAGATAACTGACTTTTGGATGAGGTATTGGTTTTCAATAGGGACGTGGTGGCGCTGTGGGCTAAACCACAGAAGCCAGTGCTGCAGAGTCAGAAGACCAAGCAGTCGTAAGATCGAATCCACGTGACGGAGTGAGCTCTCGTCGCTTGTCCCAGCTCCCGCCAACCTAGCGGTTCGAAAGCATGCAAATGCAAGTAGATAAATAGGGACCACTTTGGTGGGAAGGTAACAGCGTTCCGTGTCTAAGTCGCACTGGCCACGTGACCATGTGACCACGGAAGATTGTCTTCGGACAAACGCTGGCTTGGAAATGGGGATGAGCACCACCCCCTAGAGTTGAACACGACTGGACAAAAATTGTCAAGGGGAACCTTTACCTTTACCTTTACCTTTTATTGCTTTTCAAAAGCATATTTGATTCTTATTTGCTTCCTGACCCTTTTCATGTACAGTGGTGCTTCACTAGACAAACGTCTCACGGCACGAAAAACTCGCTAGATAAATGGGTCTGGCTAGGGTTTTTTTGTGCCTTGCAAGACGATCGTTCCTATGGCCGTTTTCTGCAAGACGAATGTTGCGGTTTTATTTGTAATTTTTCCCCCTGCTTCGGTAAGGCTCTGAACAGAAAAGGGGGGGGAAAGAAAGCCTTTTTCCGTTTGGAGCCTTATCAAAGGCAAGGGGAAAGGACCCGATATTCAAAAATGGTGCTGGGCTAGCCTCTGCAAGCGCCGCTCGTTGGCTTTGGGGGTCCCCCGGGGCTTACCTTGCACAATCCCAGGACTCACAGGGGTCCCTCTGCGCAGCGATGCATGTTTGCAGAGGTTTGCCCGGCACCAGTTTTGAAATTCCTGCCCTTTCCCCCTGCCTTCGACAAGCCTCGGAAGGTAAAAAGGCTTTCTTTTTTTCCTTTTTACCTTCCGAGGCTTGCCGAAGGCAGGGGGAAAGGGTGGGAACTTTAAAATATGGTGCCAGGCAAACCTCTGCAAACAACCATCTCTGCACGGAGGGACCCCCACGAGTCCTGGGATGGTGCAAGGTAAGCCCCGGGGGACTCCTAAAGCTGGAGGGTGATGCTTGCAGAGGCTAGCCCAACACCCCTGTGAGTCCTCGGATGGTGCAGGAAAAGCCTCCAAAGTGCTCTGAAGGCAGTGCATGCATTTGCGGGGCACCCCCGCCAGTGTTCCGATGGTGCCTGGCAGCAGCACGCGCTGGCTTCAGAGCACATTGGAGGCTTTTCCTGCACCATCAGAGAACTGGCGGGGGACCTCCAAAGCCAGCGATTGTGGCGAATGTCCTGTGGTGCTTCCCCGGCTCCCTACCTGGTAAGTGACTTTTAAATTTCCCCCCCATAGGAACACATTAATTAGATTTCAATGCATTCCTATAGGAAAATGCGCCTCGCAAGACAAATTTTTCGCAAGATGGCATTGACCGCAGAACCAATTAAATTCGTCTTGCGAGGCACCACTATATAGATGCTGGGGAATGAAACAGAGACTGTAAATGTGCAAAGCAGGTACCTCGTTACTGAGCCCTCTGTCTTTTCAAGGGAAGTATTAAAGCTCATGTAAGGAAAGGAAACATGTGACATATCTTCCAGTGCTCACTTCCTGTTTCTTTTTTCATTTCTTTTCCTTTTTCCCCCCAAAAGAGTCAATGCATCTCTGAATAGCAGAAATGCCTGGGAAACCTTTTACAAAATAAGAATTATGAAGGATTCCATCACTTGCCACTCTGTAGAATGGAATTTAAGGCTATGGACCCATAGATCTTCACAAATGGTATCAACTGGTATATGTTTTCAAGGAGACCATCACTCTCCCAGTGGTATACCTACGAGTTCTAAGAATAAATGAGACAGAAAGACAAGAAAAAATGATGGACCTTCTATAGCTTGCTATGAATTGTTGTAAGTTTTCAAGCAGGTATAACAGCATGATGTGGGATATAAAGTGGCATGCTTTTCCCGGCCAACTCTTTGTTGATCAGTGCATAAAAGCTAGAGAGCCTCAGTCTGTGAATAAATAATGATTTGAGTTGTTTTTTCCCAGAGAGGATTCTCTTGTAACTGCATCAGTGAGAAGTTGTACATTTGATTTCAGTTTTTCCCCGACTGCAGCTCTGTTGCTGGCCTGTGGACGCATATCACAGATGGGCAGATTCAGCCTTGCAGGCTTGCAAAAGTTTTATAAGATGAAGTTATACCTGCACTACACACTTACATTTGTTTGATACCCCCTTAAATGCCATGGCTTCTCACTAAAACATTCTAGGTTTTGTAGTTGGCTGAGATACTTAGAATTACCAACTAAGGAATTCTAGTGCTCTCTCTCGAAATTTACCAATTGATCCAGAGATATCTCTTGCAACCCTTGGCACATGCATCTGATTCACACCCCCCCCCCCCCGAATTTTATCATAGCTATTCATCCAGCTTTTAGAAAGGATGTGTGAAAGCCCCGGACCCAAACAAAAGGCATGCAGATTGGCAGCAATCTACCCTGAATCTTTTTGGACATTCCAGACTTAAGGTGTCCCTGTTGTATGACTGATCCACTCAAAGCCAACACAACAAGTATCCTTCCACAATCACACACACACGCTCAGTCTGAACAGCATAATATTTGAGTAAAGTGTAGCACACACTAATCTGAGTTGGAGGGCAAAGAAGAAGTGGAACATTCCCGAATGCAAGAAAGCTACCTAAGCTATCCCTTTGCCTAGCTTTGTGAAATGCTTGGTTCTAGAAATGAGTGTACATACATGCTGTAGTGATTTCTGTCTGAGCCCTCCCAGCTGCCTTAGTGTTGGGAAGTCTTGGCTTTCTTAGGGATTCGTGCTAGCACTGTGTCTACTATATTGCTTTCAAAGTTTTCTTTCCACAGTGCAGATCGATGACCATCTTTTTAACCCTGTAAATACAAAATATGATGGGGAAAAAATCCATTCTGGTGTTGTCTCATCCATGGGGTGGGGTGTGTGTGTGTGAACGGAGGCTCCTTGCTCTGCCTCCTAGAATAGAAGTACAGACACATCCTGGACTCATTCCGTTGTTGCACATTTGTTCCAAGGCAGTAGACATGCTTGTTTTTTATTCTGATGGATATAGGAGGGGGCAGTATTTATCCCTTCTCACAGTTCCCAATCCTGCTTCATGGATTTCATAAGCGATTCATATAAACACCAATACTAAATAGTACAAATCTTGACAGACAGTGCAATTTCAACACAGAAATGAAGAATCAAATGCTTCCTTGTGCAAAAGCATGGGAGAGACATGATTACATGAGAACTTTTCCTTAGACAGGATGGCCTGGGCAAAAGCTAGATGGCGTTGCATATATCTCTACTTGATCTGCATAATCAAATGCCATGCTTCATTTTGCTCTTAGCATTCAGACATCCCTCCTTGATGTTTCTGTTCTCTCAGAAATTTACCTCTGATCCACACTATATATTTTCTACCTGTTTCCTTTCCTTTCTTCATTCTTGAAGACGTTACTGTTATTATCCTGCCTCTGCATGATTTCCATGACTTGGTTTTTGCTGAGTGCTCCCACACTGCTTTTCTTTGAGGTCTATGGGGAACATCATCTTAAGCTTGGTTCCTAGACCCTAGGGTTGCCCTAATGGCAGCACAATGCTGACAGACAGTGCCAGCTGCCCCACTAAAAGAAAATGAATTGAGTGAATGGATGCCAAGACATATCATGTGTACATATTGTGTGTGTCCTTTAAGAAATCCGGATACCTGCTAGCTGTTAAATATGTTGGAAGTTTGTACCCCCTCTCTGTTTTTCATGAGTGTCTGAAACCATGCCAGCATGGGGGCATGACAGTCTAGCAGTTTAGCTAAAGCACATCCTGGCGGGCAAATGAATGTGCTTACAGAATGCCTGGAGGTGGGAATGTGAAACTGTGTATTTAACAACACCCAGTCTACATCTCAAGAACTAAATTCCATTGCGAGGGCATATGAGTTGATGAAGCAAAGACATTATTACTATTACAGTGGACCCTTGACTTACAGACGGCTTGACTTACAGACTTTTTGAGTTACAGACTTCTCTGGCCGCAAAATTTAGGTTTGACTTGCAGACTGAGATTTGACTTACAGACCAGAAAAAACCCAAAATGGAACAAAAACGGCCTGTTGCGGGATTAATTGGTTTTCAATGCACTGTAGGTCAATGGAGACTTGACTTACAGACTTTTTGACTTGAGAACCGCCTTCCAATACGGATTAAGTTCTCAAGTCAAGACCCCACTGTATTATGTAATGTTATTCTTTAAGTCATCGATACAGTAGGCAGAACCATTGTAGAAAAGGAGGAGAGCACCTTCAGTTATGTAATCACCACATACATCACCCTGAGGGATGTATGCCACCCCCGTTTCCCCCTACATTAATTTCAGCAGCAAAACAACATAGACTTGCTGAGAGAAACTTCCTGATGAATTTTGGTTTGCTGAATCTTTTACCGTATGAAAAAAAGAGGTATTGGGAATGGTGCATGCAGGGGGAACATAAAAGAAGCTGTACAATGTTTGTGTAGCTAAAGATACTCTGAAAGTATCAGGCTAATATAGTACTGGGCCTCCAGATGTTCTTGGACTACAACTCCCAGAAGCCTTCACCATCAACTGTTCTGGCCAGGATTTCTGGGAGTTGAAGTCCAAGAACATCTGGAGGCCCAAGGTTGGGGACCACTGCTGTAGAGCATGTTATAACACCCGTCTGGATTCCCGCTTTGTTTGTGAGGGAATTGTTATTTTAACCATGGGGTGCTTTTAAATGTTTGCTAGCTGAACAGCATTTTAGAGGATGGGAGGGTAGATTTTATACTTATTCGGGAGTTAATTACTTAGTACAAGCTGTCCTGACAAAGCGTGGAGGGAAAAAGTGAATGTGCAAGCTTCTGACATTCTTTCTATATTCTCATCACCTTGTCATGTGAATTGAAAATGTCTGCCAGAAAAACAAAATTAAAAAACCCAAATAAACTAAAAAAGCACCCCTTCTTTGCTTCCATGAAACATTTAAATCACAACAGCTGTACAGAAGGCTTAAAAATCTATCTGTCTGTCTGTCTGTCTGTCTATTTCACCTTATCTCCAGGAATCTCACAGCAGTCTGTGTAGCCCCCAACCCACTGATTCCTCACAGCAACCCTGGGGAAAAAGTTAGGATGATAGAGTGTGACTGATTCAAGGCCACCAGTGAGTTTTGTGGCTCAGTGTAGATAAGAATCTGGATTTCTCAAGTCCCGGTTGAACATTATAAGTACTGCACAAACACTGGCTTCTGTAATAGGACTGCCACATTTTGTTGCAGGCCTTGTTTCTGTTAAGCTAATGTCCTGAACAAGCTGATGTTTTAATTTCAGGAATAAATTTATGGTGCCCAATGCCATTTTGGTGGGTACATTTTCTGCGTTTTCGAGTCTTATGCACCAGAATCTAGGATAAACAGACATGCCTCCTAAAGCATTTTGTTTCTTCTGTTCTAGTTATTGTATATTTAAAGATTTTGGCTTTCTTTGTTTGATATTTTATTATATTATTACTGTTGTTTTATTATGTGCTTATCTTATGATATTGTAAGCCACCTAGAATAGTGGCTGGGCGACTAGATGGGCGGGGAAAAATTAAATAAAAAAATAAATATTTAATCCTTCTAGTGTCATTCCAGAAATTGATTTATGATTGGGTCTTTCTGATGCCTCCTTTACAGTCTTTGATGATACCTGCCTAACTGGTGGTCCCGCTCTCTCGTTCATGTGTTTGCATGTCGCTCTGTGTGTGCATGCATGTGAAGACAGCTGAGAGAGAGAGAGAGAGAGAGAGAGAGAGAGAGAGAGAGAGAAGTCTCATTTTTGTGATTCACTAAGATCTTTTTAGAAGAGTCCTTTTAAGCTTCAGGGAAATCCAACTGGAGGAAGTATGTGTAATAGAAATATTGACACCTTTATTACTTACTTTGTGTTGTTAAAGCAGCTTGTCAATCTGCTGGAATACCAGGTGCAGCTATTTGTTGATTTGACTCCTCTGTCTCCCTTCCTAGGCATAAGCAGTAACACTCATTCCTCACAAAATATTACTTCTGGCCTCACATTTCCACATGAAAAGATGACATTTAAAATATGAGTTTATAAATGGAATGAGGGCTGGTGGTATTCATACGAGGAGCTTTCAGAGCTGTATTTTTACCACATATTCAGGCTGATCAAATTTTGTTGGATTCACCTCCTCCATTAAATGGGATTTTGAAGCTGCATAAAGTTCAGATCAACAGTTGCAGGTATGACTAGACATGCTGATCCTCAGTCTTCTTCATTTCAGCAATCATACAACCATAAAATAGTGAAGTTGAAAGGCGTCTATAAGTCAAAACCCCTGCTTGTTGCAGGAATACAAATCGAAGGATATCTGCCAGGTGGTTGTCTACGGTTCTTTCAAATCCCTCCATTGTTGGAGCACTCATCACCTCTCGAGGTAATTGGCTCCACTATCGTATTGCTCTACCGTTTTTCCTGATATTCAACTGAAATCTGGATCCCTGCATCTTGAGCCCATTGTTGCATGTCCTGCACTCTGGATTGATTGGGAACAGATTGTGCTCCTCCTCTATATGGCAGCCTTTCAAGTATTTGAAAAGTGTTATGTCACCCCTCAACCTTCTTTTCTCGAGGATATGAAGACTGTCTTTCAGCTTTTCCTCAGGACTTAGTTTCCAGTTCCCTGTTGTCCTTCTCTGAACTTGTTCCAATTTGTCATCATCTTTTTTGAAATGCAATGTCTGGAACTGGACACAATACTAAAGGTGAGGCCTAACGACTGCTGAATAGAGGGGGACTAGGATCTTGTGGAATTTGGAAAGTGTACTTCTTTTAATTCAACCTAAAAGAGCATTTGCCTTTTTGTAGCCACATCACATTGTTGGCTCATATTCAGCTTTTGACCTATGACAATTCCAATATCCTTCTCGCATGTAGTATTGCTGAGCCAGGTATCCCCCATCTTGTAACTGTGCATTTGGTATCTTTTTCCTAGATGCATTATTTTGCACTTATCCATGTTAAATTTCATTCTGTTGTTTTCAGCCCAGTGCTACCCAGATCATTTTGAATTTTGTTTCTGTCTTCCAGGGTGTTAGCTATTCCACTCAATTTTGTGTCATCTGCAAATTTGACAAGCATTCCCTATACTCCCTCATTCAAGTTATTAATAAAAATGTTGAAGAGCACTGGACCCAGGGCTGAGTCTTGGGGTATCCCACTTATTACCTCATCCCAGTTGGAGAAGGAGCCATTAATCATTACCCTCTGAGTACAATTCTGTAGCCAATTGTATATCCACCTGTTGCTTGATTTATCCAGCCCACACCTAGTGAGCTTGCTAATCAGGATATCATGAGGCACTTTGTCAAAAGCTTTGCTGAAGTCAAGATATAGTGTATATCTACAGCATTCCCTCTGTCTGTCAGGGAGGTTACCCGATCAAAAACTGAGATCAGATTAGTCTGGCAGGATGGTTTTTTTGAGAAATGGTTGTTGGCTTCTAGTTATTGGAACACATTCCATATATGTTGTCTCCAACACATTTTTGTATCATCTGGCAGGACTAAGTTCCAAATAGAGTAGTCTTAGAATGAGCTGGAATTGTTAGCATGTATACATTACTGAAACAGTGACGTCTACGCTGGCTCAGGCATGTTGTGAGAATGGCTGACAGTCAGATTCCAAAAGATCTCCTGTATGGAGAATTAGTGCAGGGAAATTGCCCCAGAGGGAGACCACAGCTGCGATACAAGGACATCTGCAAGTGGGATCTGAAAGCCTTAGGAATGGACCTCAACAGATGGGAAACCCTGACATCTGAGCACTCAGCCTGGAGGCAGGCTGTGCAGCATGACCTTTCCCAATTTGAAGAGACCCTTGTTCAGCAGGCCGAGGCAAAGGGGCAGCCCCGAAACCAGCAAAATCAGGGAGCTAGACAGGGGACAGATTGTATTTGGCTTCAGTGTGGAAGGGATTGTCACTCTCGAATTGGCCTTCTCAGCCACACTAGACGCTGTTCCAACTCTTCTGTTCAGAGCACGTTACAATAGTCTCTCAAGACTGAAGGATGCCTACATACTCTCTAGTTATTATTGCATTGTTTTGCCCACCTAGTCCGGAATAATGAAACAGACACAGTGATATGGGATAACTAGGGCCACAACTTTATTAACTTATTTATTACTTGGACTTCCCCTTTCACAAGGGGGCCTACCGTAGTGCAAAACTGATTTGTAACCAGTTGTAAGCTGCCTAGAGTGGTCTATTGACCAGATAGGCGGGATATAAATAAATAAATAAATAAAATAAATAAAATAAATAAAATAAAATAAAATAAAATAAAATAAAATAAAATAAATAAATAAATAAATAAATAAATAAATAAATAAATAAATAAATAAATAAATAAATAAATAAATAAATAAATAAATAAATAAATAAATAAATAAATAAATAATGTCAACCTTGACCATCCGGTCCAGACATCGCCAGACCTCCATTGTGCCCCCTTCAGCTTCAGGTGAGACCAGCTGATGCCAGAGTGAACAAAATGAGAGTAAGAACATAAAAATGACTTCCACCATTTTTTTAAAAAAGTATCATTCCAGTGAAGTTTGAGACTATTGAGTCACAGCTCCACCTGGATATACATATGGCAAGGGTAGGAGGAATGAATATGCACCCATAATGAGTGTGGCCCTAAGGCTGCATGAAGATTACTTATTTTTCGATTAAAAAGGGGCAACTGCAGCTTTTTGAAGTCTCCAGAAGTGGTGATTTACCTTTTTATATGGGTCACAGAACCCCTGACTATTTAACAGCCATTCCTCTCTCTGTGTTATCATTTCTGAGAGTCTGCACAGCTCCTGGGAAGTCCTGAGACAGAAACTGGCCCCTGGCCCCACTATGTTGCCCACCCCTGTTTTAGAAGAATATGAAAGCTTGTGTAGATCATAGTGATGGGTGAAGAGCTTGATCACCTGCAAAATGATGAGGCTTTACAGTATTTACTTCGAGGATGTCCAAAAGGTTGAGGACTTTTGTAACTCCTTGAAAAATAACACTGTAACAACACTGAAGCAGCCCTGTGTACTCTCCAAAGACCTAGTAGTCACGTGACAATTTTCAGCTGGAAAGAGGAGAAAAAAATAAATGTCACGAGGAAGAAAAGCAACAGATCCAGACTGGAAACCCTCGCTTTTAACCATCCCATCTTCTGGATTACAAGGAGGAGCAGAGAAGATAGAGGCAACCTTGGCTGACTCACAGAATGTGAAGAACTGGGTCTATCTTGTCCTTTTCACCCTCCTAACTAGATACTATCCTGGATGTTCTGCGTTCTAATCAACAGACGGACTACTTTGAAAGGTACCCTGGAGAACCTTGGGCTAAAAGCCAAAAGTTAAAAAGCCAGTTTACAGGGCATGAAGAACAAATCTTAGGATTTATATTCTTGCTTGTAATAATTAAAATTGGGGAAAGACTAGCTGATGAACGCTGCTCTGTGTTGATAATTACTCTAAATGAATATAGATGTAAAATATGTTGCAAATTGAGGGGTGGAAAGTGAATGTGGGGGAATTATATAATAACTTAAACTTCTCTTCATAAACTGGGAAAAATGGACAATATGGCATTAAGAACTAAAAAGGATGACTCTTCTAGTCAAGCATCAAATTTTACCAAGCTAATGGGCCAAGAACCTTTTAAAAATGCAATGCAGGATATGCAAGCCAACATAATCAAACAACTTTCAGAACAGATGCAAGAACTAAAAACAGACTTAAGAGCCAGAATTGACACTAACAACCAGAAGATAGATGCTTTTACACAGGCTATCACAGAAGTGGAAAGGATATTAACAGAAGTTGAAAAACAACTGCAAAATATTAAAAAAGGAAAAAAAATAAGGATCAAAGTGCCTTATGTTCTTGATAATGGACTGAGCTTTGTATTTTCCCACGATATAAAATGTGGAAGAACAGGAATCAAAAGATCTAGAGAGATTAATATCGGAAGAATTAGTCCCACAAATAGGGTTAACCCAGGAAGAGCTGCACCAATCAATGGAGAGAATCTTCAGAGTGGGGAATACCTTCACAAGAAGCAATAAATTGCCAAAAAGAAAATTCATATAAAGTTACTAAGAAGATCGGTGAAGAGAAAATACTGAAAGTCAACAGAGAAAAGGAACTGACAATTAGAGGGACCAAGATTAATATCCTGAAGCAGGTCCCTTGGAGCATGCAGGGAAAAAGACAAGAATACTCCTTCCTTACTATAATACTGACAGACTAGAAATTTCCATCTACATGGCTAAGACTGGAAGGAATGTTTCTTCCTAGATTTAAATAGCAAAATGAAAACCAGGAACTTCATGGAAGAAATGAAACATAAATTGAAGCAGACAAAAGAAGACCTACAGTTCTCCAATGGAGAATCAGAAGAGGAACCAGAAGAAGCAGAACGTAAAAGACAAAGAATTCCACCCTTCTTGAGAAGAACTAGAGACATGGAAAAAGCCAAAGATAAAATTGGTAGTAAAAGCTGAGCAGATGTCTAAACAAATTAAAATACTCTCAATGAACATTAACGGGCTGAACTCACCCCAGAAGAGGAAAATAATATTTAATAAATTTTTCAAAGCCAAAGCAGAAATTATATGTATCCAGGAGACTCATATCAAGGAAGCAGATAAAAAAATTGTTAAAAAATTTCTAAATTGGGCAAAGTCTTTATAGCTTCATAGCCTCCGATCAACAAAAGAAAAAAAAAAGGTAGCAATATACAGTATATATATACAGTATATACAGTATATATGCCTCAGAGTATGGGAGAACAATTGGAAAGTCAGTTGATACAAAGATGTGATAAGAAAATATGTATTACGGGGGATTTCAGTGCAATAATTGATAAGCAAAAAGATATATTGCCAATGAGTGAAAAGGGAAGGAAAAAGAGGAGAAATATGATTCCCAAGGTCTTTCTAGAAATGGCAGAAGAACTTAATTTAATTGGTATCTGGAGAACTAAGTACCATCAGAAAAGAGATTATCAATTTTATTCAAATCCAGCAATTCATGGTCAATTGCTGGATTTCAGAGGGAATGACACACCAAGTGGAAGAAATTGAAATATTGCCAAATACATATGCAGACCATAATCCAATAATGATGACTTTGGGACAACCTTTAAGAAGAGAAGGATGGAGATTTAAAAAATATTTACTGAGGGACAAAGTCTTTTTGATCAAAACAAAAAAAAAAATTCCCAAGTTAATAAGCCTCAAGATACTGAAATGGTAATCATATGGGATGCAGTGAAAGTATACTTTTGGGGCTTGGCAATAGACTTTAAAGCACAAAAGAGAAGAGAAAAAAGCAAACAATATCAAAAATTAATAGCATCCCTGAAGAAAGAAGAAATGGAATTGAAAAAAAAACCCTACAGTAAAGTACCTAAAAAATAAAATCAATCTACTACAGCATAAAATTAATTTATTGGAACAGGAAGAGATGGCAAAAATAAAAAATAAAAATAAATTTTTTTGCAAGGCAACATTTTTTTGAGAATGCTAATAAGCCAGGAAGATGGCAAGCATACAGGATTTAAAAAAAAAGAGAGAAAAACACAATGATTAATGTAATAGTGGACAAATAATACAAAACAAAAAGAAATTTAAAAATTGCAAATTTTTTATACTAGAATCTACAAAAAGAGATTAAATCCCTTCTCCTCTTGCCTTCACACTTTCCCAACATCAGGGTCTTTCCCAGGGAGTCTTCGCTTCTCATGAGATGGCCAAAGTATTGGAGCCTCAGCTTCAGGATCTGTCCTTCCAGTGAGCACTCAGGGTTGATTTCCTTCAAAATGGATAGGTTTATTCTCCTTGCAGTCCAGGGGACTCTCAAGAGCCTCCTCCAGCACAATTCAAAGGCATCAATTCTTCGACGGTCTGCTTTCTTTATGGTCCAGCTCTCACTTCCATACATCACGACAGGAAAAACCATAGCTTTGACTATGCGGACCTTTGTCGGCAAGGTCATGTCTCTGCTTTTTTAAGATGCTGTTTAGTTTTGTCATCGCTTTCCTCCCAAGAAGCATCACCTTGCCGACAAAGGAGAAAAGAAGAAAATGGTGCTCCCTCTCAAATCTATGAACAGAAGGCTCTCAGACTAGCCATTGAGTCTTATTTCAGGATTGCAAGGGGAGAAGAATTTTTTGCCACTACTGAGGTGCATATCATGGTACACATGATTTGGTCCCCCAAGATCTCACCACCCTGCCTTTTAACATCAGCTACCAGGGGCAGCTGGTTCACTTTGCTTGGTGGCAGAAGTATCTCTGACTCCTCTTTTGCTAAATTTCCACCCCAAGAGCAGTCAAAATGACCTAATAAGAACTGAGATGACCAGTCAGGATGACTCATAAGGAAGCCTAGGAAACCACAAGGAATGGCTATATACAGAGTCATGCTATTGGTTTATTTAGTCCAGTACTGTTGACACAATAATTAGCAGTTGCTTGGTAAGGGTTCAGACAGGGTATTTTCCAGCCCTACCTGGAAATGCCAGGAAATGAACCTGGGATTCTTCCTGTAAAGCACTGTACTTGTACTATGGCTGTTCTCTAAATAAGACTCCTTAAACCAAACTTCTCAACTTGCTCTTTAAATAAAACTTCCTGCCCCACACATGTGATAAGAGATTAATTCATCAAGCCCCCTTCGAGAAACACTAAACAAGCTTAAGCTACAAATGTAACATTGGAAACAAACTGATGACAAGCACATTGCCGAGAAGCGCTATTATATAATAAGGACACATAGGGGGTTTCCATAACAACCTCATTATGGCCTCTCAGGTCCATATGTATACTTGTTCTAGGAATTCAAAAGTCAACTTGCAAAGGGGTGGGGGTGGGGAAAGGAAAGAACACAATCAGTAAAAAGCCAGGAAAACCAACAGCATGTACTTTTCTACAGAGAAACGTCAGGAGGCTCTCTCGAGTATCTAGGAGCTCAATATTGTCTTGATGCAATTGTGCTGTTGCTCACTATTTACTATATATTTATTTATTTATTTATTTTATTTATATCCCGCCTATCTAGTCAATAGACCACTCTAGGCGGCTCACAACAGGGGTACAACAATAACTAAAAACGAATTTACAAAGAAGAAAACTTTCAACCATGGAATTATAAACTAAGAAAAAGAAAAAAGGAAAATCAGGATTAGCTAAGGGGGGGTGGGGGGGAAGGCCTGCCGAAACATCATTGTCTTTAATTGCTTTTTAAAAATACCCAGCGAGGGGGCCGCGCGAATGTCCGGGGGAAGGTTGTTCCAGAGGCGAGGAGCCACCGCCGAGAAGGCCCGATTTCTTGTCTTCTCCTTCCGGGCCTCCCTCGGCGTTAGGCTCCTCAACCTCACCTCCTGGCTCGCACGAGTGACACGGGTAGAACTTGGTGGTAGAAGGCGTTCCGCCAAATATCGAGGCCCTAAACCGTTTAGGGCTTTGTACGTGAGCATCAACACCTTGAAGTCGATGCGGAATCGGATGGGCAGCCAGTGCAATGCGGCCAGAGTGGGCGAGATATGTTGGAATTTTCTCACCCCACTAAGGAGTCTGGCCGCCGCGTTCTGCACCACCTGAAGTTTCCGCAGCAGCCTCAAAGGTAGCCCCACGTAGAGCGCATTACAGTAGTCTAATCTTGAGATTACGAGCGCGTGCACCAAAGTGGTGAGTGCCCCAACATCAAGATAGGGCCGCAGCTGGGCCACCCGCCTGAGATGGTAAAAGGCGGTTCGGACCACCGACGTCACCTGGAATTCCATAGTGAGCGCCGGGTCAAGATGGATTCCCAAGCTGCGGACCCCATCCTTAGCGGGAAGGGTCACCCCCCCAAAAGAGAGGGAGTTTCCCAAGTTCCCGACTGTGGGGGCACCCACCCTTAGTACCTCCGTCTTGTCCGGGTTCAGCCTCAGCCCGTTCTCCTGCATCCATTGCAGTACGGTCCCCAGGCAGCGCTGAAGGGACAGAACGGCTTCTCCTGCGGTAGGTGGAAAGGAGATGTAGAGCTGAGTATCATTGGCATACTGATGACACCGGGCTCCACACCCCCTGATGACCCCCATCCAGCGGCCTCATATAGATGTTAAACAGCATTGGGGAGATGATCGACCCCTGTGGGACCCCACAATTGGGATTCCACGGGGCCGAGACGCTCTCCCCAAGCTGCACTCTCTGGGGGCGGTCCTCCAAGAAGGAACAGAGCCAAGCCAATGCGAGGCCACCAATTCCCAACTCGGAGAGCCTCCCCAGGAGGATACCGTGGTCAATGGTATCAAAGGCCGCTGAGATGTCGTCAAGACAATATTGAGCTCCTACAAACTTGAGAGTGCCTCCTGACCTATATATATGCTCGCTGTGGGGTTCTGGGAGCTTTGACTTAAAAAGTAACTCCACCCTTTTCTGCTTTTATCCGATTCAACTAGTTGCACACTTCCCTAATGACTGGTCTTCTTATTAGGTCATTTTGACTGCTCTTGTGCCTTTTCATATTATTGAGATGGAAGGGGCTTATAAGGCCATTGGGTCCAACCCCCTTCTTGGCATCCTTCTTGAAGTGCAATGTCCAGAAATAGACACATTACTCTCGTCAGTGTTGAATTGAGGAGGACTAGGACCTCACAGGATTTCTCCTTTAAAAGGCTTCCAGTTATTACTGCATTGTTTTCAAGGTGCTTGCAGAGTGACTTCTTTATAACCTGTTCCAGATACTGTAGTTCCCTGGGACTGATTTCGGGCTGATTGGTCTGTAGTTCCTCAGTTCCTCCTTTTCGCACTTTTTGAAGATAAACAGTGTTTGTTCGGTAGATAATCTGTCACAAAAGAGGAAATCCTTAAAGTGTGGTGTACAACAGGGTCCCCCCCCCATCATTTTCAAATGCACTATTTTTGTTTTGTGGTAGGTCTTAAGGCTATAGGTATGCTCTTCTTTCACAAATCTTATTGAAAGACAGTCTCATCCCTGTCCGTTGAACAATAACGTGATTTGGTTCTGAGGAAGGATGTTTTGTAATATCCCGTTTGGCCCACATTTCTTCTGGTAAAAGCTGCATCAGAGATCCCCAAGCGAAAAAAAGCCTTGGGAGAGGCCAAACTGATAGCCAAAAGTTGACAATAGCTAGTGAGAACCAGAGGATGAAGTGAATGTATTTCAAGCCCAGGATGTTCCAAGAAGGCAAGAACACACAACTGTGCAGGAGAGACTTAGCGCTCAAGTAAGACTTAACTATAGCAGGAAATCCTTTCAACGTAGTTCCTGCCTGTCTAGTCTGGGTGGGCCTAGCTAAGCCAGGGCTCCAGAACAGGACCAAATGTACTATGAAGAAGAGTGAGTCAGCTGTGTTACACAGCAAATTAAGTGCCATGAAGATGAAGCGAAGCGTTAGTTATTTTAATTCTTGTTACTGTGTTTTTACTGTCAGGGATGGGGGAAAGTGACAGTGGATTTTTTCTCCCTCAGGGGCTGAAATAATTTAGTTGGGATACTTTGCACCTTAGCTTTGTTGGGTAGGGGACACCATTTGCTGCTCCATTTTTATACAGCAGAATAATTCTTCCTAAAGGCAATTTACAGTAGAAATGCAAATCTTTTAAGAGTGATTCATTCGTGCAAGTAAGGATGAGGAATTGACACATTTTTTCCTTGCCTGTGAGGACTGTCTGAAATTTCCCACTACTCTTAAGTAGTCCTTGGAATTGTGAGCACACTTTCTTGGGAAAAATCAGATAGTTTGTGCAAAATTGGTAGGATCCAGGAGGGCATGCGTTGCTTTGCAAGGGGAAAGGATTCTGTGCAATATAAAGAGGTCTTAAACAAAGAAAAGAAAAGCCCTTTCTCCTACTCTCAGTTGGAGATGAAGAATCTCAGATTTTCCTTCAAGGTGTGTTGGAGCATAATGAGACAGGACAATTTTTGGAATCAGTTATCTCGAGAGGTGGTGAGTGCTCCAGCACTGGAGGCATTCAAGAGAAATTTAGACAACCACCTGGTAGATATCCTTTGATTTGTATTCCTGCATTGAGCAGGGGGTTGGACTCGATGGCCCCTTCCAACTTCATCCTTCTATGATTCTATGTTTTTTCCATATTGCACAGTCACAGATTCTGTCATTGGTGTTGTTTATTGTTGTTCTACACTCTCTGGGCAGTTTGCAACATGCAGGGAACACTTTGACCACCATTGAGTAGGGTGCTCATTTTATTAAACTCAGAAGGATGGATGGCTGAGTCAGCCTTTAGCCAGCTACCTGAACTGGCTGAGATCAAACTCAGGTTGTGATCATAGTCTTGACTGCAGTACTGCAGTTCAGCCACTGCACCATGGGGCTGGCTTGTGTGACTCACATGTTCATGTTTCTTTTAACTCAGGAGACTGTACAGAGGATGATATTAGCAACATTTCTCCTCTAGCCCTACCTTAACCATCACGTTCTTCAACCCTCTTCTTTGTTCTTTACATTCTTTTCCACACCTTCTTCTTTGCTGCCATCCAAAGCCTGTCCTGGTGCAAGTGGCTAGGTTTTGGAGATGAGAAGTTTCAAAAATGTTCATCGAACATCTGTTTCACAGCATATAGCTGGTTATTCAAAGTCCTTTTAAAAATAAATAAATAGAATTTAACAATAATATAGCATTGAAGTGGCTTACTAGCAGTTTCAGTATAGTAGAAAATGTGTTTAGTTATGGACCAAGCTACCATTTCACTTAAACTCACACTTTTAGAGACATGAATTTATCACAGGTTTTTCTTGTACATGGATTCTGTTTCCATTACATGTAGCTCCTGATTCCTTTAAATATTTTAACAAAAATAAATAAATAAATACTGACATCGTCTATTAGTGCAGTGGTTCCCAACCTTGGGCCTCCAGATGTTCTTGGACTACAACTCCCAGAGGCCTTCACCACCACCTCTTCTGGCCAGGATTTCTGGAAGTTGAAGTCCAAGAACATCTGGAGGCCCAAGGTTGGGGATCACTGTATTAGTGTATTAGTACAGCACAAAACTTGTTTAATCAAACTGTTAACTGATTTTTCACTAGAAATATAGGTTCTTTTAAAATGTAAAGAAAAGTTACTGTTATTTTAGTAACAGTACAAACCAGTGAGAGAGGCACATTTTCATTCCTACACCATGCTTCACTTATATACAGTGGTGCCTCGCTTAACGATTGCCTCGTTTAGCTATGAATTCGCATAACGATGTGTTTTTTTAGAAAATAATATGCATCGCATAACGATGTTTCCTATGGGCGATTTTCGCTTAGTGAAGTTTGGGACCATGCTTCGCATAACGAATGCGATTTTAGGTCCCCTGCTTCACTTAACGATGTTTCTTTTTTCAATTAAAAAAGCGTCTTAGAAGGGTCAAAAACGGTTCTAAATGCTTGGATTCGTTAGAGGACCCCTTAAGTCATGTGCAAACCTGATTTGGCTTTGATTTGACTTTTCGTTAATTTTTTGTGATTTTTTTTTTGGCCCATAGGAACCAATGGACCTGTCAAAATCTGACAGCTCCATGCTTTCCTATGGGGGAGAAAACAATTCACAAAAAATTAAAGAAAGTTCAGATCAAAGCCAAATCCGGTTTGCACACGACTTAGGGGGTCCTCTAACGAACCCAAGAATTTAGAACAGTTGCTGAGTCTTCATTAATTTTTTGTGAATTTTTTCTTCCCCCATAGGAAATAATGGAGCTGTCAGATTTTGACAGCTGTCAAAAGTTGGGGGAAAAAATTCACCATAAATTAATGAAAAGTCAGATCAAAGCCAAATTAACTTTTGCATCCGTTTTAGAGGGTGCAGAAGCTAATCCAAGCATTTAAAACCATTTTTGCCCCTTGTATGACACATTTAAATTTGCAAAAATTGACTTCGCAAATCCATTGAAATGTATTGAGTCAGCTTCAATACATTCCAATGGAGGATACATTGTTTCGCTTAGCGATGTTTCCTATGGTTTTTTTCGCTTAACAACGGCAATCCGTTCCAATTGGAACGGATTAACCAGTTTCCAATGCATTCCTATGGGAAATGGTGTTTCGCATAGCGATGGTTTCACATAGCGATGTTTTTTTTGGAACCAATTAACATCGCTATGCGAGGCACCACTGTATCTTGATTTACATTCTCAATAATTCCTAGCAATTTTCCATAAGGGAAAAAATACCTTCACACAATGTAATTTCCAGGCCAAAAATGCAGGGGCAAACATAGGAACAACTAAAGGACTGCCCGCTGAATAATAATATACTCTATGCTCTTATAAAAATATCACACTTGCTCAGGATAAAGAATAACATCTTCTGATCATTGAAGAAATTATTGAAATAATCATTGAGAAGCATGGGATAAATAGCAGGACAAATTCCCATCTGATTTCACCCTTATTAGGTTAGGACATCTAAAATCAAGAACAAGGATTTCTAATAGTATTCTTCACATCATGGAGTTGCTGCTGGCCACATTTCAGTGGCAATGATGGGGTCCAATTGTCAGAGAAGATATGGAAATGACCAGTGAGGAACATGGGACCAACAGTGGGACCCAAGCCTGTCGGGTTGCCCCCTTGCAGGAATGCTATGCCATGATTTGGAGGCCTCAATCTCCGTTTCTTTTTCTGGTTCTCAGTCTGCTCCTTGCTCACCATTGCTTTTGAAACCAGACAAGTCTTACATTAGCAAAGATCAATCTTTGGCTGAGCAATCCATTCTGAGCACTGACCTTTTGAAGCAACAGCTGTGAGCGTCTTTGGGGAAACCCCTCTTAGTTCTGGAGCCCAGAATTCCACCCAATCATTCAGTGACATGATTGAGGGCAGAAAGGCAGCAAAAAAAATTATCCACCTGGCAATCAGTGCCTCGGGAACGATTAAAGAAAGGCTTTAGATTAAAGCAGGGCTAAAGGTTTCCTTACGTTGTTGTCTGCCGAGCTGATAAATAACTTTCATACTGTAATTAATAACCACAACAGCTTGTCCAGAAAAGGGAAAATAAAAAGGTCAAGGTAGACGATTAATCCAAAATATCCCTTAATGTACCAGACTTCTATAAGGATTTTGGAACAAATTCTAAAGGGCAGCCCTTTTATGCAGAGTTGCAATTTAGTCAAAGCAGAGGTGTAGGCATCTTGCACCTTAGGTCCATCTACACAGCCTTCAATCTAATTTCCCGCTGCCTTCAACCTAATTTCAGAGCCTCTCGGGAAGAAGTGATTGGTTCATACCTTTGTGGACAGTGACCTGTTCTTCCACCAACAGCCTGCAAGGTGAGGAAGAAGGGAGAAAGAGAGAGGGGAGAGAGAGAGGAGTGGGAGAGACAGAAAGGGAGGAGGAGTTCCTCCCCCTTTACTGTTTCATTCCCATGTCACCTTTCCTCCAATAAATCCAAGCCAGTATGCCTCTCTCTCTCTGAGCTATTTTATCCTAATAAAACAGGTTGAGACAAAAGTGACTAATTTACAATGATGGAGAGTCCCAGTTGAGCACTCTAGTGTCTGCATCACAGTATCTGCCCCTCACTGTGGACATGCAACTCCCCTTATGCCCCCAATAAAAAAAGATTCCCTACTGATTGTCTTGATCCTTAATAGGGGCCCAACATGGGTGGGGGAGAGAAACAGTGTAAGCTGATAAGATTTGGGAAGGAGGACATGGTCCCTCTCTTCAACCCTCTTCCAGTTACCTTTTTTTAAAAAGAGAGACTATAGCTGGTTGTTGTGGGTTTTTCAGGCTCTTTGGCCATGTTCTGAAGGTTGTTCTTCCTACGTTTCGCCAGTCTCTGTGGCCGGCATCTTCAGAGGATAGGAGTAGCACTCTGTGCTCTGCTGCAGTTTGTTCACGAGTTGAGTATTTATATCTGTGGGATCAGCTTTTGTCCTCTTCAGGAGATGGGTGATTATAGTGATCAGTGTGTTTTTGTTGTGGGTGTATTGTTGTGATAAGAAGGAGAGATTATCTGTCACTGTGATTGATGGGTGTCGTTAGCTTTTTTGTGTAGTGATCTCCGGTCCTTGTGGCTGGGTAGAATTAGTTGACCTTTTGCAGGCTGTATTTTTCAGTGCTGGAAGCCAAGCTCTGTTGAGTTTCAAACTTTCTTCTTTTTTGTTGAAATTCTGTAAATGTCTGTGAATTTCAATGGCTTCCCTGTGCAGTTTAACGTAATGATTGCTGGTGTTGTCCAGTATTTCAGTATTTTGAAATAGAATTTCATGTCCAGTTTGTTTCAGGGCATGTTCAGCTACTGCAGATTTTTCTGGTTGTTTCAGTCTGCAGTGTCTCTCATGTTCTTTGATTCTGGTGTGGATGCTTCATTTTGTGGCTCCAATATATACCTGTCCAAAACTGCAAGGTATCCGGTACACTCCTGCAATGGTGAGGGGGGTCCCTTCTGTCCTTCGCGGACCGTAACATTTGTTGTATTTTTGGGCTTGAATACTGTTTGTAGGTTGTGTTTTTTCAAAAGTTTCCCCATGCGGTCCGTGACGTATGCGGTCCTTTGATGTATGGCAGAAATACTTTATTTGTGTGGGTGGCTGTTTTTCTTCTTCAGTTTCACCTTCACGAACACAGAGACCATAGCCTTTCCAAATCAGCATTAGAAGCATATTTTTGGTGCTAGAGAGGGCTTCAGGGGGAGGGAGAAAATGATCATGGTACTGTGAATATTGTTTCAAAAATTTAAGACTTTTTAGTAAGACATTTTAGAAGAAAAAACATGTGCAAAAGGTGAACAGTTCCATATACATTGCATATTACTAAACTGGCTGTCACAGCTGTGAAAACTCTTAGGATATGTATGATCTTGGGTAACACTACACCGTGGGAAAAAATCCACATGGATCCACTATGAATTTGCACCTGGGAAGCCAGGTTTCCCTGGGTGAATTTGCTTTTGCTGACCACACAGGAGTAAGCAGAGTGAGAGAAAAAGAGAGAGAAGGAAATTGGCAAAAAGTCTTTGTTTGCAGCTTAAGACACTGTCTACTATATCTGTCCAGATTTGCAAGGGGTATGGCTACAGTAGAACAAGCTTAACAAGCTTCAAACAAGGGTTGATCTCCAGTCCTCCTATGGGCTCCTGTCAAGTTGGCTAAGGTAAATGGACTTGTCCCACAAATACCCACCACAAAAATGCTTCATCTACCAATTGTACTATGCTGTACAAGGCCAGTGTTCAGACCACTTTTTTACATTTCACAAGAGCCTTTTAGAAGATGTTAAATTTGCAGCAGATGCTAGAACGCATATGCTGAAGGAGGTGGATCCTTTTGAAGATGTGATAGCTGCCACCATGGGATGAACAGCAATTACTGAAGAGACCTGGACTTCCACCAACTAGTCCTTGCAAACACAGGCTGATGATCACCAATTTTGTTCTGCTTCTTTGATTTGTGGGTGCGTGCTTGTTGCTCTAGCACAGTGGTTCTCAAGCATGGGTCCCCAGATGTTTTTGGGCTGAAATTCCCAGAAATCCTGGCCAGCACAGCAAGTGGTGCAGGCTTCTGGGAATTACAGTCCAAGAACATCTGCATCAGGGCTGGTAGTTTAGGGAAAATAATTCAAAAGCATAAAAAAAAAATCCCAGCCTAATCCCTAAACACTTCTTGTATTGCTAGTGTAGCATTATTTTCAGGTGAGGTCTTATTTTTGGGGAAACATGGTAGCACTCTGGGAGGAGAGACAGTAATGATAAAAAGTAAAAACTTAATGCTTTTTCATATGTGTCACTGTGTGTATAATAAATGAAACCTGTCTCTGTAGAAAATAGAGAGATATAATCAGTCAAAACAAGTTTTCTGTAACATTTCCTCAATTAATTCTATTATTTCTGGCTAGATAAGGATATTGTTATAAAACTTTTTTTATTGAGGCATCAAAGGGAAATCAATGAAGAAAGAACACGGATCAAAAAATCATAAAGCAAGGAATCAATTGCATTCTCACTTACCTCAGGCTCCAATGGGACAGAAAGTACTCAATGTATGCAATGTAGGCGTTAAGTTGGCATGTTCTCCTAATTTACGGTTGCTATTTCTCAATCTATCTCCCTTATTATTTTCCATCTATTTTTAGTATTAGGGACCTAGGCAGTCTGTTTTGTAATCCGTGTGTATCTTTTATTTATAGTCAGCTTTGGTCGCACACAGGTTCACAAGGGTTATCTTCAACAATCCTCAATCCTCTCCAATCGAGGTCTGTCCATGTAACATCTTGTCTTGCTAGGGCTATAGATAAGCGTTGCTTGGATAGATCCCTTCTTTGAGGTAGAGGATCTCATTGTTGCCTCTGTGAAGTCCTAGAATCTTACCATGATGGAGAAACTTCCAATGGGAAGAGGTCCTACCTAGCAGAGGTCCAGCAGTTAAATGGTATGGGGAAGAATTTCATTTCCATGTTGTTCTTGTGGCTTTTAAATAAGAATTTCCCCACTTTGTTTTTAGAATGGAAAGAACATCGGGGTCAGCCACCTAGAGTGGTCCTCGCCTGACCAGATAGGCGGGATATAAAATAAATAAATAAATAAAATAAATAAACAAAAATTGGCAGGTCTAGCTAGGCCTAGAGCTTGTGTAGAAAGAGCGGAAGAGCAGGCCAGGCAGTATAGGACCATGAACCCTACCCTAACAAGCTTACTATATTTAGAGGGAAGCACTCAGCCCTCCTCTACGGTCACTTTCTACATGTGGTGTACACAAGTCTTCGGGGAGATGTTTCTGCTCACATGTGAAGAAGAAACTTGGAAAATCAGGAGTTGTAGAGCCTGCACACAAGCAAATATGTCTCCCATGCAGACTGGTCACTTTCTACCTGTGGCTTTCCACAGGTAGATGACAGAGAGGAGAGGGGAGTATGGTGAGCTTATTTTGATAAGGAATAGCTAAATGGGATTGACAAAACGCCCCCTTTTCCTAATGGCATGGCTTGCTTGGGATTTATTATTTTCGTTCCCGTACACCTCTGCTTTATGTGCTCAAGGCGGGTGGCTAATTTGTCTCAACCTTGTTACAGCTCTGAAAAAATGTGTTTTAGTTTGTTTTTGAAAAATGAGCTAAAATGGCTAATTGTGTATTCTGGACAGGATGGCCCTAGGGGTTGAAACATTTTTAACCTGACAGATCCCTAGCCCACACCAAGTGGCAGACTGAATGTCTAACAACAGGAGGCATCAATGTCTGAGTCGTATTTTGGTGGAGGAAACAGGAATTGACAGTGATTCTGAATCCATGCCCAACTTATGCTCTAAGAAGCCACCCTTTAAATGTTTAGTAACTGTACGGTTTTTGTTGATGTTGGTCTGTCTCTGGAGTTACTTGTGCTCTACTCTTTGGGTAGGCTCCTGAGTCCTTGGATGCTCCTTCCTGTTGCCATAGCAACTTACTTGGTCCAGCCACACCCTTGAACCTCCCACTCTTTCCTGTTTCTCAAACAGTGTTGTGTTATGTGACCCTCTCTTTGTTACACATACAACTGCACGGTGTTGCTCTGATTCTTTTTTCTCCCTCCAAGCTGGCTTTCTTTCTTCTGTCATGAATGCTGTTAACATAATTGCAAGAAGATCCAATTGTGTTGGGAATTGGCGGCCAGGTTTGAGGCTGCTGAGTGGAAAGTGAAGATCAGTTACAACAATGTCCTTTTGATTTCTAAAGGGTTCACCAAAGAACTCATCCTTTGTAGGAAGAAAATGGATTCAACCTCACTGGCCTTTTGTATGAATTGTTGGGGGGGAAAAAACCTAGGAAAATGTCTTTTGCAATAAAAAAGAAGAACATTAAGTGTGGAGCATTATAGGTGGTCATATTCATGCTTATGTGCCTTGGAGGGATTTTTCCCTTCTGCTCTTCCAAACAATTTCCAAGTCGGTAGAGACTACCATGTTATTTGTAGAAGAGGTTTGTTTATGTTACAATCGCGGTGACCTTATTAGTAGTTACATCATACTTTTGATTTTAAAATGGTAGCTATTTTCCTATTGTTGAAGTATTTTAAGCACTTTTTGCTACACAGCTGAATGCTAAAAGTTATTGTGGCAAAACTTTTTATTATCACCTCCTTACCCATAACAGAGCTTAAGGCATCAGCGCTAATCAGTTCTTTATTCATGTGGTATCAATCTTCCATTTTTTAGCCACTCTGCGACCTGGCAGAGAGGCCTGTCATCCCACCTCCTGCCAGGAGTGGCTAATCTATTGTGGACAATGGCGTGATAGGAAGGCTCGGTTGAGCTGGTGTCAGCAGCGGAATGGTGAGTGGACAGTCTGCCCCCCCTATGGGGTTGGACCCTCGTTATTTCCACCTGTGGGGGGATATGTGTATACAAATACGAATACCTCCATTTCTAGTCTGCACCATCACTTTAAGGATGAGGGTTGCCTTTTTTTTAATCGAGTTTGTATGAATGGACTTAGACTACAAAATATATGCTCAGTATCATCAAGGACAGATACCAAAAGGTGAACAAAGATGGTGTTTGCTTAATTGTATGGACATGAAGTTCAAAGTAAAAGGTAAACAAAATGAAATGTAAGTAAATAAGTGAGTTCATGGATTTATGGCCAGAATCCAATCGCTACTCTATGTTTGCTGAGTGAAGTAAGTCACAGTAGGAGTTGGGTGTGCTCCTAGGAATGCAGCCAACATCTTATTCAACAATGGCAATTAGATGCCTTGACTAGCACCATTTCACTTACGTATTTGTAAATTGTTAGTTGGATTCTGGCCAATGTCCACATCACAGCAAACTTTGGCTTTCCATCTTCTGCTTTGGAATCTCCCCAACCCTACTAGACCTGAAGGATCCATCAACTAACACTTGTTACTTACGAAAGATACTTGCCATCATAGCTGTCTTCAGGGTCACAAGGAGCAGGTTCGCATCTGAGAATCCTACAATCCTTTATTACTTTAATGTACGCAGATGGAAATAATGTGTCATGGTGGCATGTATTGTGCTTGCAAATCGTGTTAACATATCGCTGTGAGTCCCCCCCCAGAAAAATTTTTTGCACTGCCCCCCCTTTACAGTTAAAGCATTCTGAATCTGGAAATTTGGCCTTAATACTAGAATCGGGGGAAAAAGCTCATATCTGGAGATCAGCATTTGTTTCTTGGTTATGTCCAGCAGCTTCATTTCAGAAGAAAAAAATATGGATAGCTGGGGAGTAATTTTGTTGCTGATCTTGTTTAACAGGTGTAAATAATCCCAAGAAAAAGAATGGGTGATATACCATAAATGGCCTTCTAAAATATTAAAAACAGGAGCTTTTGAGTCCTGCCAGACTCTTCTTCAGATATTTTTGCATATTATCTAGAAATCTAGCTGTTGATCTAACTTTTGCTGACATATATTCCTGGTGTATAATACTGATGCATTGTTGATAGCATAGTACTTGTTATATCTTGGTTTGCATGAGGGCAGTTGTTTGTTTTGCTTCTGTTTAAGGGTAATAATGATAATAATAATAACACAGAATTTTGTTAGTTACTCACATCAGCATAATCTTGCTGATGTTAATTTAATGAATTGCCATCAGTGAAATTCAGAAGTAGCCGAAGGCATTTGCTGTTGCAAACCACTTGCGTGACTGTGCACATACGAGCAAATGCTTATGAAAAATTAACTTGAGGAAATTAGTCAGTGAAATTTACACCAATGGAGTTAGTGCTGCTATAAATATATAACAGGAATCAAGCCACATTTTTCTTTCTCTTTAAATCAGATTTTAAAAGGTTTTCGGCAACAGCCACTCAGACAGCGCAACTCCGTTTTCTTTTTCAGCATGACAAAAACGACTGATTAATTTTATAAAAAGATGCTTCAATATATTAACAATGATTTGTAATTCACCCCTTTCTAAATATTAGCTGCAACTATCATCAAGGCCAGATTTCAAAACCTGGCACAAAGATATTTCTGGCTCTCTGGTGGATAAATTTATAAACACACAGCACTTGCTTCAAATAAGCAATTGGCTTGTAAACCAACAACAAATTCAAGCCAATTGCTATGGGAACAAAACCTTCCCATAATAAAAGGCTGCAATTATTTTTTTAATTATCGCCACCAATGATTGCAGCATATTTTATAGGTGCAGACAATATAATGTGAAATATGTTGACACCAATTAATCCAAGAGCAGAATGGAATCCTGTTGTGTTTCTGTTTAAATCATTTGTTGCCCCTTCTTATCTCTTGGTGCAATGAAATAGGTTCCAAAGGAAGATATTCCTGCAGATACTGTTGAAAAAGCAAAAATTTTTTGCATGATTTCTATAGGTTAGTTTTCTATGGGCAGGGATTTAAGCATTTAATTCTCCAAATGGTCCAAGCTCGTACATCCAGGCTAGCTAAAAATTAAAAATAATTTAAAAATAGTGGTATTCTCTAGTTTTGCTGGTTGTATAGTCTGGTGATGGCAGATGCTATTGAACCAGAGTGATGTAGAAAGCATTCTGAAGTGCAGGCTGTATCACTGTGCCACTGTGTTGTCTCCATCATCATCATAGTCTCCATAGACGGGACCCCAAAGAAAGTCCAAAAATTATCCATGCCACCCAACCATCCAACAAACAGTAGGAGCAATTTTCATCTCTACCAGGAGCAAGTCTCTTGTCAAGTTTAAGGATCTTAATACCTGTTTGAAACCGGGATACTCTCAAAATTGTATTGAACGGGAAAACATCACAATAACATATTATTGTTGCAAGATTATTCTTCTGTAGTTAGAAGGATAACACCTGAGCTCAGAGGAAACCAGGAAGCCTGAGTGGGTTGGCAGATGATCTCCTCATCCTTGTCAATCTTCTTGGGAACCTCTTGTACTTTGGACCAGCTAGCCTTGGCTCTTTTATGCAACTTCACAAACAACTATTGCAGAGTGTACACGCAGAAGGAGGCCATGCCTTGCTAGTCTCTGTGTGGTGGCTTTAACATGGCACTTGGGCATGTGCAGAGGGTCTCTGGGTCATGTGAGCTAGCCTGGTAACCCTAACTCTTTTGCTGCACATTCAGAGTGTATGAGAAGGGTCTGCATATAAGCAGAAGTCCTTCACATGAAGGAGGATCTACATCTGCGTCAAGCTCCAAAAAAGGAAAGTGCTCAGGAATTTGGGGAGTTATATTCCAAGAAAACATTTTCCCATATCTTGTAGACTCTTCCATCAAGTTGCTGTGCATAGATGCATGTAGACAGGTTCTTCTAACATGCTCTGAGTATGTTCATGCAAAATGGTGTTGGGTAGGGTCATGTCTACTGGGACAGAGCAAACCTGAGTGGCTCCATGCCCTCTCTCCCTTTTTCTTTGTAGGTGTGGAGGGAGTTGTTATTTTCCCTTGCATGGTGTCACTTTGTATTTTCTCAGTTGTACATCCCACAGAATATAATGGAGTTTGTTCCCAGGTCATTTGGTACAGGATTACAGTATAAATGTTATAGAATATTCTGGCACTGTGTCTACGCAGCACTGCCTTTTCTTTTAATGTTAACAGTAAAAAAATTCAGGCAAGTCTATCCAAATATAATAAATATTGCTTAGTAATAATTAGATGTTTTACAACTGATGAGAATGAACTATTAATATTTAACCTTATAACTTTATACTGTAGTGGAGAATAGAAATATAATCCAGCTTTATTGTCATATACCTTGGTGTAATAAAGAGTTATAAAGAAAATGCAATAAAAATGCTCAAGTAAATGTCTCCCAGTAATCCCCACGGACCTTTTCAATGATCATGCCCAATTCTTCTGCAAGTGTTAAGTAAGTTCTGGTGAATGGAATTATGGCTGCATTCATTGCCGTCGCATAACCATGCTGTCTGCCACCGGTGCAATATATTTCTTCTAAAACAGAATAAAAACAATTGAGGGGGAAGCATTTCCTACTGGATTTGTAGCAAACAATAACAAAATCATAGACCAATATGCATTATAGACATTTTTCAAAAGTAAACCCCAGACTCTACAGAAGATATTATATCCAATTCATAAAAAGCAATATGAAGCGAACAGGCATGGGGAATACGTTCTGTGCCCAGAATCTCTGTGGCATGCAACAGACAAGCAAGCATAATACATAATAAGCTGATGTTGTGGGAAAAATCTGGCTCTGATTTGTACCACCTTAAACACCTAAGGAGGGACGTGGTGGCGCTGCGGGCTAAACCAAAGAAGTCTGTGCTTCAGGGTCAGAAGACCAGCAGTCGTAAGATCAAATCCACGCGACGGAGTGAGCTCCCGTCGCTTGTCCCAGCTCCCGCCAACCTAGCGGTTTGAAAACATGTAAATGCAAGTAGATAAATAGGTACCATCTTGGTGGGAAAGTAACAGCGTTCTGTGTCTAAGTCGCACTGGCCATGTGACCACGGAAGTTTGTCTTTGGACAAAACGCTGGCTCTATGGCTTGGAAACGGGGATGATCACCACCCCCTAGAATCGAAGACAAATGGACAAAAAGTTTTTGTCAAGGGGAGTCTTTAAACACCTGAGGATGTCAGCTTTTGCTCACTTAGAAAGTAGGGATTCAGCTTTTACTGTTGTGATGGACTCAGGATGCAGGTAACCATTGGAAAACTACTTCTTCCTGGCCTTCATTAGTCATTGAAAAGTCATAATAAATTTCATTTATTATTTAGTTCTTGTCTATTGCTGACACGTATGCTAATATCAGCCATATAGTCCAGGATTGCCTGTATTTTACCTCAAAGCAGAAGACCACCTAAAGTTCAGATTGAAACATACAAATACCATGGCTTTAGAAGGCCGAATTCCTTAAGTGCTGTTTGGCATGAGTTTTCTTTGATCGAAATTTTCAAATTAGCTTTCTTTGCTTTGTAACTGATTGATCGCTGGGAGTTAAACATGGGCTTTGTTTGAAGACTCTGTGGTGTTGCTGTCAGCATCTAATACATACCCTTTTTTGTTGCCTGTTTTTACCTTAAGATCAACTACTGAGGAAGAAATGAAAGCAAGATAGTAGCAAGAGAAGACAACATTAGAACCATGAGTGGACAGTTGGAAAGATCTAAAATCACTTTGCAGATTTATGATTGAATGTACTACTCTTTTGACTGCACAAAGGCTTCTCACATTTACATGAGGTCTGTCCAGTCCAGACGGCCTATGCTACCTGCCCAATAAGGGCTGGTGTTTGTTCCTCACACTGATTTCTTTCAGTGGTTACAAAGGGCTCTGTGTCCCAAGCACACAAATTTCATGCAGAGCTATTGGTAGGCAGAGTCAAGAGTCACCAGAAGCAACTGATATTTGATATTCAGAAGTGGAAGCACAGTGATGATGAAAGACCAGATAGAGAGGTTACTTACCTGTAACTCTGGTTCTTTGGTCATCTCTGAATTCACACTATGGGGTTTAATCTGTGCTTGCACAGAGGTTTCCAGAATATTCTAGAGTTTTATCATGCATTCGCAGGACCATCACCACCCCCCAGTATACGTGGCCCGCCTGTCCTGGCAATTATTTCAGTTCCTAAGAACAGCCTGCTGCCATATCAGATGAAACAGAGAGAGGGGAGGATGGGCAGGAAGTTTGAATTCACAGATGACCACTTGATGAACCAGAGTTACAGGTACATAACCTGTGAATGCACACTATAGGGTGTCTAACAAGCTGACTTACTGAAGGAGGGACATCACGGAAGAATAGATGATAACACAGCTCTGCCGAAAGCTGTATCTGTCTTGGTTCTGGCATTGAGGTGGTAATGTGTGGCAAAGGTCAATGGAGTCGACCATGTGGCAACCTTACAAATGTCAGGAATACATAGGTATACCTCTTAAGAAGGCAGTGGAAGCCAAAATGGCTCTCATGGAATGTGCTGTGAGAGAGGATGGTATCGGCTTGTGGGAGAGTTCATAAGGAAGGCGGACAGTTGTCACAATCCATCAAGAAATGATTTGGGAAGAAACTTGTACACCTCTGTGAGGAACATGCGGAATAATAAAGAGCCTCTTAGACTTGCAAAAAGTAGAGGTTCTGGAGATGTAAAACGCCAGCGCTTGTCTAACATCAAGTGAGTGTAGGACTACTCAAGGTTGTTCAGTGGTGACAGGAAGAAAGTAGGTAAGACAATGGGTTGCTTGAGATGAAACTTGGAGGTAACCTTTAGGAGAAATGAGACATCTGGGTAAAGAGTAACTCTGGGTGAAATTGAAGGTAGGGTAGATCAACTTGAAGGGCAGCCAGCTCAGACGCTCTATGAGCCAAGGTAATAGCAACAAAGAACAGGGTCTTGAATGAAAGAAGGCATTCTGGGGAGCAGTGAATGGGCTGAATGGGCCTTGAATTTGTAGATGGTGTCTCTTAGAGAAAATCTGAGAAATGTGCAGTGATCGTGGTGAATGGTAATGTGAAAATAAGTGTCCCTTAGGTCAATGACAGCAAACCAGTCACCTTCTTGAAGAATGGGTAGTATGCATCCTAGTGTTACCATACGGAAACATTTCTGAAGAATGAAGAAATTGAGGTCCTGGAGATCAAGGATGGGTCTGAGACCTCCGTCTCTCTTTGGGATGGTGAAGTACCAGGAGAAGAATCCAGGGTCATCATCTGAAGGAACAACAGGAGCGATGGCATCTTTTAGTAAAAATGAATATCTTGTTTTAGTGTGTCAGACAGAGTCGTCAGAACTATCCTTGGTGGTGATGGAAAGGAGAATTTGATCAGGTAACCTGTGACAATGATGGCAAGTACCCAAGAGTCAGTAGTGATGGAGGCCCAGGCTGGAAAGTGAGCTGAGAGATTAGTGGTGCTGGATGGTATGGTAGGAAGTGTGCGGATTTGTGTGTGAGAGAAGTCAAAGGCTCTGTTTTACTTTTTTTTTCAGGTCACCTGAAAGATTGTCTAGGGCATTGTTGCTGTGTGGCATATCCTGAAAGGATGAGAAAGATGTTGGTAAGTACCTCTGTCTTTCAGGAGGAGGTTTGTATTGCTGGTACAGGTAAGTGCAGTGCTGTTGATATTGTTGAGGGTGATAATATGGCTGTGTATTGTATGAACGTGCTGTTTTTCTCATTTTTTGTAGGTTGTCTAAAAGTTTGTCTGTCTTGTCATTGAAAAGGCTGACTATCAAAAAGTAAGTCCTCAATGCAGAGACGTGAGTCTTCAGAGATGTGGGCCAAGTGGAGCCATGCGTGTATGCAAAGTGTGATAGCAGTGGTCATGTGTTTGGATGCAGCCTCTATATCATGACATACAGTGATACGCTCTTGATGAGCCACCACCATGGCCTCTTGGTCGAAAGCGAGGCCATGTGCTTTGTATTCATCAGGTGCAGACTGGAGGGTTGGGAGAGCTTTATTCCACAGATGACTGTGGTATGCTCCCATGGCAGCTAGGTAGTTGGTAGAGTGAAGCATGCAAGAGGCAAGAGAGTAGACTCTGCATCTGATGATGTCAAGCCTTCTTTATTATTGGGAGTTGCATTAGAGCCATAGCGAGCTCTATTTTGCGTGGCATCAACTATAACCAAGTTGGGAGGTGGATGTTTGGAGAGAAAGGAAATATTATCTCCATATGTTTTATATAAGTTCTTGAAACGTCTGGAAATATGCAGGACGGAGGAGGGTTTTGACGATGATTGTTTGATCAGATAAAGGAGAGAAGGGATAAACCTCATATAGAATGGATAGGTTTGATCCCGATTGATAATCCTCGTAAACATTGTCCAATTCTGTACGGACTGGTTGTTGAATGTCCAAGTCCGTAACTTTTGCAATACGGGGAGTGAGTTGTGAATAGGACGAAAAGACCTCAGATGGGGTCAGTGGGTTGGGATCGGCCACATCTGAATTGGGAGTAGGTAGGTTAGGTGGAGACTCCCGTGGTGGGAAGGAGTCAAGAAGGTTGAGGTGATTGAGGTTGATACTCTGGAGGTGAAGGGACTGTCGGTGTGGAGAGCCGTGGGATGACAAAGGAGGATAGCATCGAGATTTGTTGGTACCGTGTTTGGAGTGAGGAACTCGTTGAGAAATAGATCAAGCTGGCGAGTGTTGATAGTATCTAGAGGAGCCGGTGATGGTCCCAGTGTAGGTGGTAGTTACCTGTAGAGAAGAGGAATGCACGTGGGAGAGTGTGGTCAGTTCAGTGGTGAGTGACATTGATGAGTGAGGTCGCTTTGGTACCATGGGTGGTTGAGCGCTGAAAGGCTCAGTAGGATCAGACTGCTTCTGTGTGGTTTTAGAAGGTTTCGGTACTGGAGGAGGAGATATGTACTCATCCTTGGAAGAGGATTGGTAATATGGTCAGGATCTAGCCTCGTACTGTGGAGGAGACGGGGACTCCGAGGAGTCTGATGGGCAGTAGTTGGCATATCAAGGATGCTTTGGGTTAATATAGAGACTGGTATCAGGCTGCCAATACCAATATGACCGATGCCAGTATCACTTAGGCAGAGGTTCGTAGTAAGTTGGAGGCTCATATAGGGTGACCTGCTTTGAATGGCAGTAGTGAGGTTGGGAGTCCTGCGATGTCGGCAACCCTGATGGTATCGGAGGCTGATATTGTTTGACATCGGATTGGCAAGTCTCTGGTGTATGGTGAGTCTTTCGAGATTGTTTGCACGGTGGCAATGGATCAGCCAGTACAGATGTTGAATCTGACTCGAAAGCAGAGACAGAGCAACCGATAGATTTGGGGCTTGAATAAGCCGATTGTGGAATCAGGGTTACCTCAGCCAAGTTATTAGCCCAGGGACTGAGTGAGAAGAGCAAAAAGGGAATGAGTGAGCAGAGGAGAGGGTGTATGACTGAATGGGGGAGGCATATAGTCATTATCTACAGAAAGGGAGTTGATGCACACTGTGGGTTGATCCTGGATAGGAAGTGCAGAGGTCATCTTGTTGGGAGGAGGTTGAGAAGACAGTGATTAGATTTTTTCAGCTTTTTGGGCTTAGAGTACTCTGAAGTTGAAGATGTCTTTGGTGTCAGTGTTGATTTTGACATCAATCCCAAAGTCTTAGGTTTCGAGGACAGCTTAGATTTAGACTTCGAGGAAGTCTGTTTGGATGGAGAGATGGAAGGTATGTCGGAAGAGGCAGCAGTCAGAGGTTGGAAAGTTGGTGTGGCCTGCATTGAAGTTGGTAGTGGATGGAGGGAACGTTCCCAAAGGAAAGATCTAAGACACTGTTGCCTACATTTGAGAGCCTGCTTCGTGAGATTTCTGCAGGCTCGACATGATGAGGGTTGGTGTGAGTTCCTGAGGCAGAAAATACAGGAGTCATGTTTGTCAGAGAAGGGAATCCTATTAGGTTACGAGGTGCACCATTTGAATGACCCTGTGGGAGCCATCAAATGGCAGGAACAGGGGGGAACGGGGAAGGGAAGGGGTGGTCGGTAGAAGGAAAAAACAGTTGAAGATTCTCTTACTGGTTTCCCTCTAACTGGTTTTTCATAAAAAACAAGGAGAAGCAAGGCGAATGGAGAGCTCATCGTGAGATGAAACCTGAGCGGAGGCAAAAAGGAACTGAGGTAAATGCCAAGAGTTCCTTTAGTTCCTTTAGTACTCTTGAGGTAATAGACGACGTGTACTAGGGGGGCGGTTATGGGGAACATGTGATAAAGCTCCAGAATATTCCGAAAACCTCTGCACAAGTGCAGATTAAACCCTATAGTGTGCATTCATAGAGACCACGAAGAACACATGATCCAAAACTTCGAGGCAGACTATTGTTCTTGGGAGCCTTAGAACATGAAGGTCCTTTGTTGGTATTGAAATCAAAGCTTGGAGGCAACAGAATACAGATAACATAGCTACTTGTGACTAGAGTGGGCACGAAGTGGAAAATTAGTGGTCTGTGATGGTTTGTAGTTCATAATTAAACATGAACCACAAACCACAAACTTTCATGTACCCTCAAAAAAATGAACCAGTTCATGGTTTGTCTTTTGGGTTCATGCCAGAGGCTGTCACGTTCCCAGGGGATTCAGAAGGCGAAATTCCAGGAAGCCAGTCCAGATGCCAAATTGTCAAAACCAAAACACAAACCATAGTCAGAAGTTAGAGTCCAAAAGCCAAGGGTCAAGAGAGCAAGGTTCAAGACAAGCAGGAGTGTAGACGCAAGCCAGGGAATTGACATATTGCTTCCACAAGCTTCCAAGCCTCTGGGTACAAATTATATAGTAGCAACAATCATCTAATTCCTAGAAACATTCCATCCTGTTAAAATTCAGGGCTGGTCGACCTGATGTTCCTGTGAGAAGCATTCATGCGAGTCTCAGACCTCCATGTTGTGAGTCTTTGCCGAAGCTTATCTTTCACTCTGGCTAGTGGGGGAGGAGAATCTGGTGGTGATTCATCTGTCTGTGATACTAATTCCCCAGCATTTCCCTCAGCTGTAATTAACTCCTCTGATTCCAGATCTTCTTCGGCTGAACTCATAACACAGGCGGGGAGCCAGGCCTGCTCCCGGCGTGCATGCTCCCACCTGTCAGCTGAGTGGCAGGAGCATGCATTCCTGGAGCAGGCCCATCTCCTTGCACGGAAGCCGATCTTGCTCCCTGTGTACATGACACCTGTTGCACAGCTGACAGGCAGGAGCATGTGCACAGGCAGCAGGCCTGGCTTCTGTGCAAGGAGCTGGGCCTGGTGCCTCTCCAGATGCTGGTGGCAGTAACTTGAAGACAAGTTAGGGAGGTAATGGGGGAATGGGTGGGAGACTGGCAGGCATCCATTTTCATAGAATCATAGATTAGTGACGTTGGAAGGGGCCTGAGGACACCAAGTCCAACCCCCTGCCCGATGCAGGAATACAAATCAAAGGATATCTACCAGGTAGTTGTCTAAGTTTATCTTGAATGCCTCCAGTGTTGGAGCACTCGCCACCTCTGGAAGTAATTGATTCTGCTGTCATACTGCTCTAACAGTTAGGAAGCTTTTCCTGATATTCAACAGAATAATTTTGGCCAGACATAGTGCCAAGCATAAAAGGTTCAGTGCTTTGTTTTGTTTCAGCAAAATGGGTTGCACGAACCGAACCCAGTTCATGTTTTTAATGGTTCACAGTTTGGTTCGTGCCTATCTCTACTTGTGACTAGTTATATTTTGTGTAATAACTTCAAAAGGACCCTAATTATGCCTCACATTATTTCACTGATGTCATAAGAATTCTTTTTTTCCTCCGCAAGTTGCTCTTAAAGGTTTTCCAAAAATGTTTTAGAGGCATGCTGTCAGGATTTTTAAAATGTTTCACCATTCTATTATCAGTTCTTAAGTTTTTCTTCTTAAAAAATGGAAAGTAGTGGAAAAGTTATGAGCAAAGTTCTCTCTCTCTCCCTCTCCCTCTCTCTCCCTCCCTCCCTCTCCCTCTCTCCCTCCCTCTCTCTCCCTCTCTCTCTCTCCCTCTCTCTCTCTCCCTCTCTCCCTCTCTTTCTCCCTCCCTCTCTCTCTCCCTCTCCCCTCTCTCTCCCTCTCCCCTCTCTCTCTCCCTCCCCCCTCTCTCTCCCTCCCTCTCTCTCTCCCCCTCTCCCCCTCTCCCTCCCTCTCCCTCCCTCTCTCCCTCTCTCTCCCTCCCTTCCTCCCTCTCTCTCTCCCTCCCTCCCTCTCTCCCTCCCTCTCCCTCTCCCTCTCCCTCTCCCTCTCCCTCTCCCTCTCTCCCTCCCCCTCTCCCTCCCTCTCTGTCTCCCTCCCTCTCTCCCTCCCTCCCTCCCTCTCCCTCCCTCCCTGTCTCTCTCCCTCTCCCTCTCTCCCTCCCTCTCCCTCCCTCTCTCTCCCCTTTTCTCTCTCTCTCTCCCTTTCCAGGTTGGACAACAAGATTCTTGGGCTGACTTGGAATACAGGCAAATCTACGAGGCAAGGGCAATATGCTAGATCACAGAGCTTTTAACTGACATCGAGTCAACCACTGATCTTCAAAGTGACTGGATTTGAGCATAAACCTGGAGAACACCACTGTTCTCATGTCTGCAAATGCTGTATAATCTCACTGAAAAAGCCCTTCTGTGCTGTTGAAAATGCGTGAAGCTGTAAAGCCAAGTGAAGCAGGAATTACTGTAGAATTGGCAACCCCTCCCCTTTTCACAACTGGAGTCTGCCTGACTTTGTTTTCCTGCTTAGCTCAAGAATATATGCTATAAAACTAAGAGCATTTTATGATTGTATATGCTTTGCCAACCACAAAATAGACTGTGATTTATTAGCTAATTTGGGATACAAGTGACCACAGCTAATTTAAGTAATAGGTATCAAAGGACTGTGTAGAATCCATGAACACATCAAAATTTTCTTCGTTGTTATTATATCCACTCTGTAACCTAATTAGCAGTTAATACTCTTGTTATCTTAGCTGGTCAATGTTATTAGGAAAATTAAAGCTTCCAGTGCAGTGCACTATCTGAATTTCCATGATCTATGTATCTTGGCTTTTGAAGAAAGAAAAATTCACCAAAATTAATATGAGCCCCCCCTGAAAAAATTCACAGTGCAGAATGCTTTACAGTTTTCCTATTTAAGCTCCACTCACCTTCCATTTAATTTCAGAATAAACCATGTAACTCAAGTTGGTGTTCCCATTTCATAGACACAACATAGAAGACAGGGGAGACTACTTGTGAACCCTACCTTCTCAACAAGAGTTGTGAGGAGTACGTGTAATGAGGCAGAATTCATAACTGTGAGATGTGGCACATATTGGTCAAAATCCAGCTGCTTAGTGTAGTAAATTGCACTAAAATAGGCCCATTAAATCAATGGGGATTTGGTGAGTCAACTCCTGTATAAGCTCAATTAATGTAAAGGGGCCTACTCTAGCTGTGATTTACTTCAGCATTCTTTGATGTTGCACATGTGGTAGCTGTCATAGTGCCAAGTCGGACATGGATCTTATGAAGAACTTCCAAATAGCCATTGGTTATCAAACTCCAAAGCACATGATTAGTGTGTGATAGCCAATATGTATACTGAATTTGTGGCAATTTGCTGCAGAACTTTATACCAATTGAGTTATGTCTGCTGGTGTAACTGATGATGTGGGAATATGATAATTCTCTTAGCACTGAACCCAGTGTTAAGTTGCATGCCAGTTTTTTTTCCTCCAGTAACTGCTTCTGTCTACATATGATCAATGTTAGTTTTGTCTCATTAGGTTGGAACCTACTTATAGAGACTCTAATAGGGCTTTTAGGGTAAATGAGATATTTAAGGATTGGTTTTACCGGTTCGATTCCTCTAGTGAGTTTTCATGGTTGAGTAGGGATTTGAACCCTGGCCTCAAGAGTTCTAGACTGCCACTCTATCCACTATATCACACTGAGTACCTATAATCTAGGTATTTTCTTGGTAATATAAAAATTCTTTCCCATATGTGTGTGTTTGAGAAAGACAGACAGACAGACAGACAGACAGACAGACAGACAGACAGACAGACAGACAGACAGACAGACAGACAGACAGACAGACAGACAGACAGACATTAAATTATTTAAAAAACCCTCTGGTTTATGAATGTGGGATATCACGTTTCTGTACTCATGATTCAAAAAGCCAGGAAATGGCCTGATTGTGCTGCACAATATCATACCCAAGTTGCCAGCAGGAAAAAGGAGGCCTAACTTTACATAGCAAAGGACAGCCAGAATGTTGACAACACCAATGGCAGCTGTCACAAGGGTCTACAGAATACCCAGATCTGCTCACTACAGCTCACAAAGTGACACTGTGGAGACCTTATCTTGTTAGAAATGACAAAGATGTATAGTGTAAGTTTTTCCATCAAGGAAAGTGTTTATTTCGCTAGCTAGGTGAGACGTTCACAAAACATACGTTCAGCACATAAGGAACATTTGAGGCAACACAGAATAAAGATTAAATATATAGAAGATACACACAAAGAGTCATAAAAGCTCATTTAAACTGGCATTCCTTTGAGCTTTTATTTCCGTTGCGATTCCTTTCACAGGATATTTCTTTGAAAATCCTTCAGGAAGAAGCCTGAGTATGTTATTGTGTTATGATACCTTTGCTAAAGGGAAGGTATATGCCTTTATGCTTTTCAGTGAATGCTGCTCTTCCCAGAGTTACATTGGCTATCTTTATATAATTGCTAAATTCTAACATACATGGTTATATCTCAAAGCTATAATGAGAAGGAATCTCCTCAACACCATGCAAGAGAAATCCCATTAGCTGACACCTTTTTTCATCAGTTAACCACTTCTCACCCAACCACAAAGCAATTATCAGGGCCATTTTTAAAATAAATATGAGTGGTACTGAGCATAACAGGGTATCTTGTTTAAATATATTTAAATATATGTACATATGCATGCACTACATACAGATTTCAACAGAAATTTCCCTCATATAGAATTACCAGTGCTACAGGATTCAAAAAGGTGAGCACATGATCTGTACTATTGTTATCGGGGGAAGAAAGAAACAGAACAAGCTTTATTGCTTTAAACCATAGGTCAGCAACAACACAAAACTGCACTGACACAACATATCTATAGGGCAACTTTATAAATAATGTATAGCATCTTTGACCTCACCTGATCCACAGAGTCCTGGGACATTATCATATTTCCCCTCCAAAATGGCTGATAGCATGCATTGAAAACGCAAAGCTGTGAATGCTTTTCTTAAAAGGGCTAAGGTTAGATTAACAAATAATTCTCCCAAACCAAATGATGTTTTATGTACAGGGGGAACCAACTTGAATAGGACATTTGTGAGATGGCACACAAATCCAGCCACTTAAGAGTGAAGCCACCCAGAGACCTCTGGGTAGAGTGGGCGGCATATAAATAAAATAAAATAAATAAATAAATAAATAAATAAGACTGATTTTTTTTCTTTAACCAGATGCCTGACTCTGTTAGAGGTAAAAGTGGGCAAGGATGCCGTGTCAGTCCAATAGTTCTGTAAAATGGGTCTAACCGAATTTATCCTGGACTCTCAAGGATGACTATTGAGTTGTTCTTTATAGCACTCCTTTGTAAGCTGAGAGTCATTCCTGTAGGTCAGTTTCAGCCAATACATAGCCAGTGCAATGTGGGAAGTGTTTCAATTGATGTTAATCCTACTGGCCTTGTCTGAAATAATGTCATGAGTTAGATGGGCATCAGTGATGTTGTGACCATGGGAAGTGGTTGATGGACAATTAGTTGCGTTAAGAGCTTCTTCACTCCTTGGGGCTCTTTCGGCAAGATCAGTGGAGGAGGTAACTCCTCAACCAGGAAGGCAATGATTAACATGACCATCTCTTCGCCATGGTCAAGCTTCTTCTAGTTGATAGTCTCCTTCCTGATGTTAAGCAACTCAAATCTGAGTTTGTCTAGTTCTTGGAATGTTTTCATTTGTTCGTCTCTTGTCAGATCTCTGAAGGAGTAAATCACCTCTTCTTGGATTTTATCTCCTGTCCCTCACAACATACCCTCTTCATATCTAAGGGCCGATGTAGGACTGATTCCAATTGAAACACATTCTCATATTGTGCTGGCCATGTATTGGCTGAAATTGGCCAGTATGAATGCTTCTCGCCTTCCTAGGAAGTACTACACAGAACAGCTTCAGAATCGATCTCGAAAATCCTGGGTGAATTTAGTTAGACCCATTTTGCAGAACTATGGGATTGACACAGACTCCCTTCCTACCTTTGTTTCAAATAGAGCTAAGCATCTGGTTAAAGAACAAATATGTATTTAAGAGACAGGATCTCCATGCCATCTCAGAAATGTCCTATTCCTGTGGGTTCTCTTTGTATAAGACATCATTCTGTTTGGAGGACTACTTTGTTAATTTAACCGCAGCCCCTCTAAGAAAAGCGTTCACAGCTCTGTGCTTTCAGTGTATGCCAACAGCTATATTAGTAGGAAAATATGAAAATGTTCCTTTTGATCAAAGACTTTGTATATGTGGATCAGGAGAAGCTGAAGACGTTTCTCATTATTTGTTAAGATGTCCTTTATATGATCACCCCAGCAAATTCCTTGCAGGCATACTTAGAACTTTGTGTGACAGCCCTCCTCTGGCTCAACTTTGTATGCTGCTTGCGGGCAGGGATGTAATTGCTACCCATCAAGTAGCAAAACTTACCCTGGAAGCAGAGAAGATTTGTGCCGAGCATCAAAAATCCTAAATCTTTCTTTTTAAGTGTAATTGTGATGTGACAGTGCAATATATGTTTGATGCTGTCATTGATATATTGCGATGACCTATGGTTTTAAGCAATCAACCCATAAAGTAAAGGATTTTATCTCCCTCAATATCCAATTGCAGTAATAGATCATTGGGGGGAGTTTTTTCACACCCTGTCCTTGACACCCTGGTGAGTTCTCCTTACCACTATGGGGTACTGCTAACGGAGCTGCAGCCCCATCCGTTGGCATCTCTCATGGGAGTGGTGATTCCATCAAGGTCCCATCTAACCTAGCCTGAGAGAACATTTCTGTTGGCCCTTCTGTAGTTGCCTTGGTCAGGGCGGTAGAATTCTTCTTTAAGGTGGATAGTGACTTCTGTCAATGTGTGGTCCTTTCTTCCAGTTTCATGATTTCAGTTTCAGCCAGTGTTCTTAAATGCCTACAACTCCTTCACCTTCTCTTTTCTTTATGAGCAACCAGCTCCAATATTTTGTTGGGAGCCAGAAAAACCTGGCCTTATAGGATCTTGCACAATGGGAGTCAAGGGAGTTGATTTCTGCTTCATCGGGCCTTACATCTAGGTCAGAAAACAAAATGACGAAGTCGCTGACAAGCTGGCGAGGCTTTGACAGAGCGACTAAGCTTTGCCGCACCTCCACGGAAGGCGCGAGATCTTCAGGGTCTCATGAGACTTGTTCAGAAAGCGGGAGAATGCCCCTGGCTATATAAGGGGCGTTCTCTTCACTAATCATCCTCTTCTTTTTCTGGCACCCACCCGCCCACCCTATACTAGTGTGAGTTTTTCTGGTCGCCTCTTAGGGGCCGGATAGGAATTTTGACCTTCATCCTGATTGGCACATGGATGGGGGTGTTTTTTGCCTATCCCACACTGGTAAGGGTTGTTGGCATTTTATGGTGGAAATCCGGTCACACTGGCGGGTAGTGCGGAAAAAACAGGTATTTCTCGGTGAGTCCCACTTTAAGATCAGGTAAGCTAACAGCGCATCGGACTTCCCAGGGCTGCGAATCGTGCGATTCAGCACCTGGGCGGGAAAGATGCGCTGGGCCACTTCCGGACCAACAGTCATCAAGTAAAGATGGCTTGAGGTCGGGGGGTGTTTATTAGCGGCCAGCCGGGTTCCTGCTGTCCTTAAGACCGCGAGAACCTGGGGCCGGGGACTCGCCCATATGATTACGGATTTATCTGTTTCCGCACTACAGCAGGCCCCCCCTTTGCCAATTGATTGGCAAAAAATTATTGGAATGATTATCAATAAAGTGTGGCCCGTGTTTTAATCCATAATACTTGTCTCGCGTCTTTATTCCGGGGTTGGGTGGCAAAGCTCTTTGATGCGGTGTTAAAGTTGCTTAGAAATTTCCTCATCCTTGAAAGTATCATGGGGATGACAGGGATGGCTACTTTCAAGAGCAGTCTCAGTAAATATGGAGGACCCGGGAATCTTTCAATGATTTCTAGATCAATTTGCTCCACCTCTGTTCTTAATAGCCTTTCTGCCTGTTCGCCCCGCACCCTCTATTTGTAAAATGATCTGCAGTGTTGAGGGTTAATTGGTCGGTTTGCAAGCATTACATGGCAGTGGGAGTTGCATATACCCTCCTTCTGCCCATGGACTCGGTGGCCTCATTATTGTTTCCCAGGCAAGTCCAGTTTGGCAGAATTGGATTCTCATTGGAGCACCCATGTGGTGAATCCTGAATTTTGTCCAGTTGAGGTGATATTTGTTTAATTTCATGGAAAATGGCCAACACTGTTTTCCCGGTCAGAATGCAGTGTTTAGTAGTTGTTTGGTAGATGACATTAATCCTTCTGTTATTTCTCTCTTTAGACTTACAGAGGCTTGGACTGCTTTATGTAAGGGAGTTTGTGTTGCTGCGGTCCTTTTTCCACTCATTACCAAGGAGGAGCTGGCCATTGATGCAATTTTGGAAAGTAAGACAGAAATGTTCTTGTTTGCAACACAGTTACTATCTCTAATTGCCAGGCTCTCTGATTTTAAAGTCATATATCTGTTCATAGAAGCCAATGTAATTTATTTCATTTATTGTCTCAGTCCATACTGTTGAGAGACAGTTGTTTTGTTGCCTTAGTCAGATGACGTGGTCCAAGAGTCCCTGTACTGAATGGCTCTTCAGCCTGATTTTCAGGTTCAGCCGAAAAAGACACAGAGCAGTTCGCTTCTGTCCGAAGGCACAGTAAACAGTACAGCTGTAGCGTTGACCCTTATCAGATTTAGAAAGAGCATTTTGTGATAAAAAGCTGAAGTCTCGGGAGTTGCTGTAATTCCCTAGTAATAACTTCAGCATCTGCTCACTCAAAACACACTGGGTCAAAAGACTTATATTAAAAAACTATAGAAAAGCTGTTTAACAGGAACAAGATAAAAATTATTAAAACTATATAAAAGAAGCTGGATAAAAACACAAAAAAGATAAAAAGAGTATTGAGGGACAGAATGCTGCTGCCACACCCTACTAGAACCAGAATCACTACAGAAGCAAGAATAGCTGGGACGTGGCTGTAGTCCCTTTGTGCCAAAATATTTTGTAAGGCTTTTTTGGGACTTAATGAAACGGTGAAGTCAAGGTATTTGTAGATAAAATGTGTACAATGGAGAAACATACACACCCTGTAACCTCTTGGGTGCACTAATGTTGCCCTGTCTGGAGACTAGAAAGCTATGTTCAGATTTGCAAACCCTTTCTTTCAGTTAGGCAGGCTGAGGAAGAAAAGCTATATTGGACCCAAAGCTCTACTGACATATTGACATATTTTAAAAAGATATCTCGTAACCTTTTGCAATAAAAAAAAAAGGAAGAGGTTGGAGTTCTGAAAGAGTATCACTGGAAACCAAGGTCAAAATCATTCATAAAATCTGAAACAAAGACAGGGAAGAAAGGAGGGACAAAAATCAACTCATTTGAAATGTAGTGTTGGAGGAGAGTTGTACAGATATGAAAGATAGGCAGAAAAGAAGAAAAGTGGATGCTCAATCAAATCAAGCCTAAACTCTCACTCAAGCAATAATGATTTAACTGAACCTATTCTACCATGCACATGTAATCGAAATATGGAAGTCACCAGAATAGATAATACTGCTGGGAAAAATGGGGTGGAGCAGTAGAAAAAGAGGAAGATTTAACATGAGATGGGTTGACTCAAAAGGAAGCCATGGCTGTTAGTATGCAAGATCTCAGCAGAACGTAATGGAAAAGACAATATTGTTAGCAAGGGGATCAGTAAGAAAGAGGAAACCCTAATATGAGATATTGTTGGTTTGCAAGATATGAACAGAGCTGCTAATGATAGAACATTTTGGAAGTCAGTAACTCATATAGGCACGACACATCATTGATTGCACGTATTTATTTTATAGAGCTTATAGACTGCCTGACTTAGTGAGAACACTACTCAGAGTGATTTACACACATAGGATTTTGGAGTTTTTTTTCTTAATTACCAAACAATTGTATAGTGACAAGATGGGTGGAATAGGCACCCAAGCTCTGCTTACATCAAGGTAGATCATCTCTAGCCAAAAAGCAAAGCAAACAAACAAAAAACAGAAATTTCACAGCTTAAATGAGTGAGCTTCTGAATATTCATTCTCAATTTTCTTAAGATACATTTAGTTAAAAGGTTTTCCTTATAATAATCATTTATAGGAAACTAAGAAATGGCCAACAGAGCAAGAGCAAACAGCTTGCTACAGCTGTGTCAAATTTGATGCTGATCTGAAGTCTAGTTTCAAAGTTACAATTTTTGTTTGGGGTTCACCCAGTTTTTGAGTTGGCTTATGGAATGCTAAATTCTGCTGTTGTACAATAATGATCACTGCATGCTTGTGCAGCAATGATCTGTATCTATACCTATATCATTCTGAAACTCAATCCTTGTTCTTATTTAGTCATCTTTTTTAAGAGTATGCCTTTCAAACATATCAGGAACTTCCACCTACCCTTGTTTTATGTTTCCATATGACATTCCATAGTTACTTCTCTGTTGCTTTTCTTGCAGTAACTGGCTTGTTCATTTCTCAGCGATTACTCTGCCGATATTCTAATTTCTAGTCTGACATGCTCTTTGACGGTGGGGATCTTTTAGTCCCTCTGGCAATTTAGATGTTTATTTGGAAGCACGCTTAGTATTCAATATTTTTATGAAGTCAAGCTGCTTTATGTCAGTTCTAGGAAGAAACATAGCTCTTGCCAGAGTGAATGAGAATAGTTTGTTTATTGAAAAATGCATCCTTAGGCACAACAAAGAAAGAGGGGAGCAAAGTATTCTAACCCTTAATTTAAGCTGCTTCTCGTTTTCTGTATTTATTTGACAGGGTTGCCTGCGGGTGGACTGATCACTGGTGGGCAAACAGCTGGCCACTATGTGTTGATGGTGGCAACTCCCATCAGCCTTAGCCAGCACAGGCAATGGTGGGTAATGCTGGGAATTAATATCTGGAGAGCCATACTTAGCCCAGTCCTATCTTAGGGTATTCTATAGGACAGCATAAATGTGGGTACAAGGATACGTGTCTTAATTCAATGGTTTGTTAAATCTGATGTAGAACTTATCAGCAACCGTAATGTAAATAACAGTTAGCTGTAACTAGGAATGTGAGAAGAATATTCAATCCCCTGATGTCCATCTGTTTTGGCACTTCTACTTTTGTTAGCCTGAGGACTTTTTCTCGCTTGAAAATTTACAGCTATCAATATTGACAGCATCTGCAATTCTCACTTAGGAAAATTCCATCATTTTACAATATGAACCACTGGCAGAAGGGGAAAAGACGCCTATTTTTGTTCAAACCTCTTTCGCTCATTTAGGTATGAGAAAATGCTCCTTCATGAGCCTATTATGGAGTGAAGAAGCCACAATGTCTAAAAATACACAAAGATATTCAGTTCACATTGGGAAGTGAAGTTCTTTTAAATCGTAGGAGAGGTCTGCTTGTCCTAATGCAACTTCCTGTGTCTTACGGATTAGAGTGCGGATCCTGACACATTGTGCCCATAGAGCACACCAACTCCTGCTGTTTCAGGAACCTCCATTCTGGGAGATGATGGGGGATGAGCTTTCCCAATGGGCTTGTAGTGGAGAGGTAAAAGAAGAGGAAAGTGGCCCAGGATGCTCAGAAGGGAATCAAAGAGGAACAGGTGTTTGTGTATTTGAGAACATGATGCTTAGGCAACTTTGGAGGTGTTATCAAAAGAAGGCCTGCTAGTGGTGAGCCTTCTGTTTCTAGGCATATGAGCCAGGTCAGGAAAGCAGTTGGCAGCCCAACCTACATAACCCCCCTCCCCCAAGCCCTGTGAAAGCTTAAACTCGTTTTCATTCAAAACTTGGCGGTGGCTCTGCTGGATTCTAGAACCTGTTCTGTTTATGTGGTTGCTGCAGCAACATGATTATGAACCAACCCAGGGCTACTGGTCATTTGTGCTGTCGACCAGGTTGCTGATCGAAGCAGCTCCAGGGCTCTCCTCTTGGTTGGGCAGGACTTCTGCTTCAACCCAGCTCTCCGACACCAGCACATCACGGTGCCGAGAAGAATACCCAGAACATTCAGAGTGAGTGAGCAGGAGGGTTTGTGGGGCAGAATGGAGGGCAAGGGTGGCATCTTTTTGCTTCTAGCACCCAGCCAGCACAGAATATATGTGAAATAGGAGGAGAGGGGAAATTCCAACCACTTCTGGTGTTGATTTGTTGGTTTTATTCAGGTTTGTGAGATCTGGTCCCCAACCTACATAATGTAAAAATTATTGCTACCGGAGTCCTCTAGAAGTGGGCAAGACACTTTTTTCAATGCCTTCCCCCTGAGAAGTCCATCAAGGTCCTTGGGGTGCATTTCGCTCATACTTGTTTAAGATCACATTTTCCAATCTAGGAAAGGGATCATCACAATGGAAAAACCACATGTCTTATCAAAATAACCACAGCAATATTCAGCCTGGGATCGATCTATCTTTCTTACTTACTTACTTACTTACTTACTTACTTACTTACTTACTTACTTACTTACTTACTTACTTACTTACTTACTTACTTACTTACTTACTTACTTACTTACTTACTTTATTGATTTGATTTGATTTGATTTGATTTGATTTGATTTGATTTGATTTGATTTGATTTGATTTGATTTATATCCCGCCCATCTGGTCTGGTCGACCACTCTGGGCACTTCTGAGTGAAGTGCAAAGGGTTACAAAAAGAAATACAGTAAAGTAAAAATAAAATAAAATAGGGATTCCAAAATAACCCTCTGAGGTTATGTGCAGATTGTGAGGGAAACTGTGAAAGCAAAGATTAAGAAAGGAGAGAAAAAAAGGAAAGTGCAGGTTGACTCAACCTTCTATCCTTCTGAGGTTGGTAAAATGAGTACCCAGCTCGCTGGGGGGGGGGAGGCAATGTGTAGCCTGCATAATTAACTTGTAAACCGCCCAGAGAGTGCTTGAAGCCCTATCGGGCAGTATATAAGCAGCACGCTTTGCATGTCTGGACTGGTGAATGTTGGAGAGAATTTTGTCCCTAGTCAAAAAAGGGAAGAAAACCGAAGGATCAAGATGAATCAGAGGCATTTTGTAGAGAGAAACATTAATTGACAATGTCCAAATACACCTCTCATAACATGGCCCTCCCAGTGGTGGGTCATCAAGCCAGTCCACACCTCCTGAACACAGCTCTCCTCTCATCAGATTTTGAAGCTAACCAGACCCAGCCCTGAAGCAGAGATAACAGGGCGATACCAGGGATCTCCAAACCAGGCAACACTAGAAGACTATCTTGATAATCCTGTAGAATTTTCCATCCTTGTGGACTAGGTAAATGGTGTAGTTTAGTGTATGTGCCCATTATGTCTATTGCTCTATGTATCTATATGCTGTGTATATCTTTTATTTTGGGATAGGCTGCTCTGTAATGCCTCATTATAAGCAGTTTATCAACATTAACCAATAAGCGATGGATAAACCCTGGATCTCTGGAGGAGTTGCCAATCAAGCAAATAGATCCTGTTCCCTTGAACTGAGCCTGGGTTTTTGCCATGAAGCAAACCATCATGTGCTCTATGGCAGTTGTGTTTCAGTGGCACATCTCAGACCTAAAAAGTGTCACAAAGAAAAAGATGGAGTTCCCTCTCATCCCACCCACCACTGAAGGCTGATTGGAAATACAATGGTGCCTTGCTTAACAAGCATACCGCTTAACAACGAATCCACATAGCGACCTGTTTTAGGTGGCTAAACATCGCATTACGATGATCGGTAAGTGTTTTGCTTACCGATTATCGCATTGTGATGTTTTTTAAACAGCTGATCGGCAGTTCCAAAATGGCCACCGCATCCACAAAATGGCTGCCCGCAGCATTTTTGCGCCCTGCGCTCGCTTACTGGGCAGCGAAAATGGCGGCCGGATGAAGGATTCCCCGCAGAGCAGTGAGTTTTTCCCCAAAAGAACGCATTAAACGGAGTTTAATGCATTCCTATGGGTTTTCCCCCCGCATAGCGACAAATCCGGATAGCAACGTTAATCCTGGAACGGATTAACGTCGCTATGCGGGGCACCACGGTACAGTTATGTCTCTCCAAGGAGTTGGTCAGGCCTGATCAGGTCTGTTCATCACTGGCCACAGAAATGAGGACTCTTCAAAAACAAGTCATGCACTCTCCCATAATGGGTATTCCCCTCCCCCCAATGCATGGTATCTGGGATGCAAAAGGGGAAGAGAAGTCTCCACCCTCCACAAAAAGACAAGAGACCCGGGGTTCCCGGAGGGCAGCTGGCCAGCTGACCTTATTGCTCTGCCTCCCCCAAACTTGGGGACTCATCTCTGGCCCTTGGTCACCCATAATGGGAAAAAGATGGGGAGCCTCCTCAGCCCAACTCAGAAGTTCAGGACTGTAGCAAAATCCCACGTCATACCTGTCCATCAGGGGAAACTCAAGGGCAGGAGCCTATGAGTGGACCGGAGGGGCAAAAAAGACCAGCAAACGACACCCATCAATCACAGTAACAGATAATCTCTCCCCTCTTATCACAACAATAACAAAAAAACACGCTGATCACCCTATGTCCTGAAAAAAGACAAACGCTGTTCCCACAGCTATAACTACTCAACTATCCAACAAAAAGCAACAGAGCATGGACAGAGTTCCTAGTCCTAGTCTGAAGATGCCGGCCACAGAGACTGGTGAAACGTCAGGAAGAACAGCCTTCAGAACAAGGCCAAAGAACCCGAAAAACCCACAACAACCATCAGATCCTGGCCGTGAAAGCCTTCAAGAATACATTGTTAACATTGCTTAATTTCCAGGAATCTATAGAGCTGCCATCCCAGTTTCATGCCAGTTGTGCACACAACCCCTCACCCTCTCAAATATTAAGTTGCAATTGGGAGACGGTGAAGTTGAGGCAAGGAGAAGAATGAGGCCATTCATTCTACTCCCTAATCTTTCCTTCTGGGGAAAGAGGAATCCATAATACAGCCTTCCAGATGCACTGGGCTACAACAGGGATACCCTGGGGGGGATTTCCACACCAACGCCAGCTGAGTACCTTCCCCCTTTTTTCTCTTCCCTCCTCTTCTTCCCTACCTTTTTTTCCTCCGTTTGCTCTGAGATTAGTCGGTACCATCTGTTTGTTTGTTTTAGAGTTATTGCTATCAGTTTTAATGTATCTTTTTTTCCTATTTGACGAGTTGTAACCCACCCAGAGTAGTACTGTGACATTAACAGAAGCGGGATACAAAACAAAGGAACGAGCACGCACACACACACACACACACCCTACAGAGACTTGTGTGTGTGCCACAATATATGTACAGCAGTGATTTCTTTCCCTTCTAGCTCAATGCATCATTCAAACATAGACCTTTGTGTCCTCATACTTTAGAAATTTAGCTTCCAGCTATTTTTCCCGCTAAACAAAATGCTTCTAGGATTGAAGGTCCTTATTTGCTTAAGAGTACCATCCCTCCCTCTCCCTCTCCATTTGAAATGTGCTTAATGCTACTGCAGGGCTACAGTGAAATCAATCCATCTTAAAGGTCAGGAATTACTCTGTCAGCATGCCTAATTACCTACACAGGAAAAGAAACTCAAACTGGTTAATTTTTAAAGATGTTTTTAAGGAAGAGTGAAGAAATGAATATTCATAAGGAGTATGTAAATCTGTGGGTTCTTCTAATTTGTACATTAAAGGGAAACAAAAACCCAAACAATATTTCTTTAATTAATCTAAATTGTAACTGTCCAGCAACAATATAGAATAATGAAAACAACTCCATTGTCAAACGCAGAACAAATTCTATTATTCACAGTGAATAATTGATTCTGCTAAGCTCCAGAACCTTTTCTGGCTAGTCATTTTCTTGTTTTGCCTTTAAAAAGAGGCAAAAAAAAAAAAAAAAAAAGGCAATGACCACATTTTGCTCACCGCTGGTCTGCACCCAGATAGTGAACTATTTGTATGCATAATTTGCTAAAGTTTTTATGTTTTTTAATTGTTTTGATATTCTGTAAGCCGCCCACAGTGGTAGAATATACCAAATGGGCGGGATATAAATCGAACAAACAAATAAATAAATAATTCGGAGAGTAAGTTACTTGTAAAAATCAACCTGTTGCACTTATCACTCCAAGGGCCAAAAAGCTGATAGTTACAGATTTAGTTACAATTTTCAAACTATGGGCACAATTACATGCAAAAAAACCCCCTGGTTTTGAATTGGACTTAGCATGTTAAAAATCGATTTTGAAAATTCCACCTGCATGATGCACAGGAAAACATGGTGGGTTCTTATTGCCTGGGAGGAGTGTCTCTTTTGGTTGGAAAGTTAGGGATTTTACCTGGCCGCAAGATGGTTGGTTATTTAAATGGCTTGTGAAAGCCATTTATTTTGTATCATTGTGGCATTTGTGAATGCCTCTGTCAGCATAAATCAGAAAAGAAAGCCAACAGAGAAAGAAAAGTTGTATGGGGGGGGGGAAGTGGTCCCTTCTTCACTAGCCTAGAACTGTTGTAATCTTGTCAATTTCTGTGCTAAATTTCTCTTTGTTTGCCTTCTCACCAGCCCAGTGGCTGGTTCTGTTGCTCTCCTTCTCTACCTCCTCTCTGTGTATGTGAATGAGTGTTGGGCTGCAGGGAAACTTTACAGTCTGATTTTTTAATTTTTCTATCTGTAATAGTGATCTAGCAGTATTCTGGTTTGAATTGAAAAAAAAACAAATATTAAAAATAACAGCACAACAGCAGTGACAAGTGGCTCTGAGAGGCAGCCACTGCAAGGGGAGGCTGCAAGGCAAAGCCTCAAATGCAGTAATTCTAAAAGCCCATGTAACCCCCTTGACTATAGAACACAGTTTTCAAATTGCTTAAAATTTTTTTCCAAGAGGATGCACAAACTGACCCGAAAAACAGACTACGGTCTGCCTTTAAAGTGACTCCAAAACCCATGATCCATCTGCCAATCAATTTTCATAGTGTAACTGTGCCTGCTCTATACTTTTCTACTTCTTAAAATAAACAAAGTAATTGAAGTTAGTTTAAAAAGCAGTAAACTTCTGAAGGCTCCAGGCCTGTGAAATAAATACATAAAAGCAGTTACTTTAAAAACAAAAAACTTTAAAAACAAAAATAGCTCTGAATGTTACATGCTACTGGTTTCTGGTAGAAAATTTTGTGGAAATTGATAATTCCTTTATAATTAACAGAATTTAAAGTACGAACAACAGCTACACAGAGAAAGCGTAAGAGAGTAGCTTAAGTCTAAGAGTCTCAACCAAGCGTAGTAATCAAAATCATTCTAAACATACCTTAAGTAGAAAAAGTATTTACTTACAGTGGTGATCTTCAGTTACAGAGAAACTGCAGACTAAAACAACCAGAAAAATCAGCAGTAGCTGAACATGCCCTAAAACAAGCTGGACATGAAATGCTATTTCAGAATATTGAAGTACTAGACAACACCAGCAAGCATTATGTTAGACTGCACAGGGAAGCCATTGAAATCCATAAACACCAACAGAGCTTCAACAAAAAAGAGGAAAGTCTAAAACTTAATAAGGCCTGGCTCCCAGCACTGGAAATTACAGTCTGCAACAGGTCAACAAACTCTGCCCAGCCACAAGGACCAGGGATCATTGCACAAAAAAGACCTGCTAAAGACAGGCTGACGCCTTATCCAGAAGACCAGAAGACAACGGATGAACTTATATGGACATTTAAAGTATATGTGAATGTAAATGGTTATATTATGTGTTGAAATGTCGAGTATGTTTTCAATGCATTATTATATGTGCTTTTATTATTTTAAAGTAAGTAGTGCTAAGTATAGGTATGCTTAGAAATGTGTTATTTTATGTGTGTTATTGAAATGTTGTAGATAATAATGTAATTTGCTTGCTGTTGTTTTGTGTTGAAAAGCACTATAGCTTTTCATCACAAAACAACTTATTAAGGGGGAAGGTATGTGACGGCTGCTATGACGTCATCTGCCTATCATGGTTATGCTGGAACCCATCTGCCTATAGCAGAGCAGGAGGTGGGACTCCAGGAGGTGGAGCTGTGTATATAAGGGGGGGGAGAGAATGATGTGAGCAGTTAAGAGTTATGGAGAGTTAGAGTTGAGAGTTATGAAGAGTTAAGGTCTGAGTGATAGTGTGTATGAGGGGATACTTTATTAGTACTGATTGCCTTTTTATTTTAGTTGATAAAGTGATTTACCATTCCTTCTGTTGTTATCAATAAAAGACAAGTTTTTATTTTTAAAATCATACATTTGTCTGAAGAGTCTTATGAAGGAGTGGTTGGTGGCAGCGTAAATAAAGTGTGAATGAGAGAGTGTCCTGACCATTGTGACATGAAAGTGGGACATCACAATACCAATAAATCACAGTGACAGGTAATCTCTCTCTCTTATCACAGCAATACATCCACAACAAAAACATGCTGATCACCATCATCACCCTATCTCCTGAGAAGGACAAAAGCTATAAATACTAAACTATCCAACAAACAGCAACAGAGCATGGACTGAGTTTCTACTCCAGTCCTCTGAAGATGCTGGCCACAGAGAGTGGTGAAACGTTAGGAAGAATAACCTTCAGAACACGGCCAAAGAGCATGAAAAACCCACAAGAACCATCAGATCCTGGCCATGAAAGCCTTCGAGAATACATCAAATAAATAAATAAATAAATAAATAAATAAATAAATAAATAAATAAATAAATAAATAAATAAATATTTTTTTTAAACAAATAAAGAAAAATAAAAGGGGTTAAGGATTTATGGTCAGTTAATTAATGATTATTTAAACTGAAAGAAAGAAGGGGAAACCTCCATTCCTTAGATGGGATTTGTATAAGCTTAATTGGATCCAAGTTAGCTGCTTGGCTTAAGGCTGTGGTTTATTGATGCCAAATACGTTGTTGCCACCCCAACCCTGGAATAAAGACACGAGACAATAAATTGGACTGAATGCAGGCCGCACTTTATTTAAATAATAAATTCAGAAATATTGCCTTTGGGCCAGTAAAAGAATAGGGGGGCCTGCTGTAGTGCGGAAAACTAGTTAGATGTGGGGTATTCCCATACCACCTGATCAATAAAAGGGTGAGTCCCTGGCCCCCAAGTTACGCCGGTCTCGAGACTGCAGGAGCCTGTCTAGCCACTAATAAACACCACCAGACCTCAAGACATCTTTAACTGATGACTGTTGGTCCGGGAGTGGTCCAGCGTATCCTCCCCCCACAGGCGCTGTAATCGCATGATCCGCAATGCCGGGAGGTCAGATGCACTGTTGGCTTACCTGATTTTACAAATTGGGACACACTGAAATACCCGTTATTTCCGCACTACCCACCAGTGCGACCTAATTAATTTCCACCAAAGGCCAACAAACCCCTTTCCAGTGTGGGATAGGTGAAAAATCCCCCCATCCAAGGCCAATCAGCATGAAGGTCAAAAATTCCTATTCAGCCCCAAAAAAAGGCGACCAGAAAACTCACACTAGAATTAGGGATGGCGGGTGGGTGCCTGAATCGAAGAGGACGACGTGAGGTGGTGCAGTCCCTTAAATAGGTTAGTTGCTCCATCCCACGCACGTTGCGTGCTCCCGCAATGCCTCGGTCTTTCTGGGGTGGGTGGCAAAACCAGCTCTCGCGCTCAAAGTCCCTGGACTTAGCGGCGAGCTGGAACTTAGCTTTGGGAATGTTTAGAAAGTAGCATGGATCCTAAGGGTGCTAAAAGTGGGGAAAAGGGGAAGCAGCCAGCTAAGCGCAAAGCTCCCTCCACCTTCACCTCCAGTCATTTCCTCATCCAATGAGGATGACTAGCCCGATTATAGGACGATTTGGGGAAAGCTTAGCAGGTTGGAAAGGGAACAGGCACAAAAGAATATTATTGACAGTGGATCAACATTATGCAAGGCCAGAAGGGAGTCAAAATTCCAGGAAATGACCGAACTTAAGAATTTGGGTCAGCGCATGCTTTCACGCATTGCTATTTTAGAAGATGCCCATCAGGTGCATCTCCAGCTGGCGGTACCCGGGTGACGCAGCAAAGGGTAACACGTCGTACTGGACCGCGACGCAGCGGGCCACGGATGACATCTCGCTCTTGCTGTGCTGCCAAGAGTGACGTCACCAGGTGGGGAGTACCATTACACCATGCACGACACAGTCTGTGTGTGTTTGGCCATGGGCAGCCGGGAGCCAGGCACTGCTGGTTCCTCCAGTCTTGCCTATGCAGACAGCAGGGTGTGGACACTGCACACACGCGGGTCTCAATTTAGGGGCATCCCTAAATTGTACAGATGGCTGCCATCTAAGTGGTATCAACTGCATATCTGCGATTGTTGATATTTTTCCAGCAATCTCAATTCTGGCTTGGGATTCCTCCAGTCTGGCCTTCCGCATGATGTGTTCTGCATATAAGTTGAATAAGCTGGGGAGCAATATACAGCCTTGTTGTACTCCTTTCCCAATTTTGAACCAATCACTTGTTCCATATCCAGTTCTAATTGCTGCTTCCTGTCCCACGTATAGGTTTCTCAGGAGATAGATAAGGTGGTCAGACACTCTCATTTCTTTAAGGACTTGCCATAGTTTGTTGTGGTCAACACAGTCAAAGGCTTTTGCATAGTCAATGAAGCAGAAGAAGATATTTTTCTGGAACTCTCTGGCTTTCTCCATAATCCAGCGCATGTTAGCAATTTGGTCTCCAGTTCCTCTGCCCCTTCAGAATCCAGCTTGTACTGGGAGTTCTCAGTCCACATACTGCTGAAGCCTACCTTGTAGGATTTTGAGCATAACCTTGCTAGTGTGTGAAATGAGTGCAATTGTACTGTAGTTGGAGCATTGTTTGGCACTGCCCTTCTTTGGGATTGGGATGTAGACTGATCTTTTTCAGTCCTCTGGCCATTGTTGAGTTTTCCAAACTTGCTGGCATATTGAATGTAGCACCTTAACATCCTCATCTTTTAAGATTTTAAATAGTTCAACTGGAATGCCATCATCTCCACTGGCCTTGTTGTTATCCAGGCTTTCCAAGGCCCACTTGACTTCACTCTCTAGGATGTCTGGCTCAAGGTCAGCAACCACATTATCTGGGTTGTGCGGGATATCCAAATCTTTCTGATATAATTCCTCTGTGTATTCTTGCCACCTCTTCTTGATGTCTTCTGCTTCTGTTAGGTCCCTCCCATTTTTGTCCTTTATCATGCCCATCTTTGCGCAAAATGTTCCTCTAATATCTCCAATTTTCCTGAACAGATCTCTGGTTTTTCCCTTTCTATTATGTTCCTCTATTTCTCTGCATTGTTCATTTAAGAAGGCCCTCTTGTCTCTCCTTGCTATTCTTTGGAAGTCTGCATTTCATTTTCTGTAACTTTCCCTATCTCCCTTGCATTTTATTTCCCTTCTCCTCTCTGCTATTATTAAGGCCTCCTTGGACATCCACTTTGCTTTCTTGCATTTCCTTTTCTTTGGGATGTTTTTTGTTGCTGCCTCCTGTACAATGTTACGAGCCTCTATCCAAAGTTCTTCAGGCACTCTGTCCACCAAATCGAGTTCCTTAAATCTGTTCTTCACTTCCACTGTGTATTCATAACGGATTTGGTTTAGATTATACCTGACTAGCCCAGTGGTTTTTCCAACTCTCTTCAGTTTAAGCTTGAATTTTGCTATGAGATGCTGATGATCAGAGCCACAATCAGCTCCAGGTCTTTTTTTTGCTGATTGTATAGAGCTTCTCTATTTTTGGCTGCAGAGAATATAGTCAATCTGATTTTGATATTGCCCATCTGGTGATTTCCATTTATAGAGTCACCTCTTGTGTTGCTGGAAAAGATTATTTGTGATGACCAGCTTGTTCTCTTCACAAAACTCTATTAGCCTTTGCCCTCCTTTGTTTTGAACTCCAAGGCCAAACTTCCCTGTTGTTCCTTTTATCTCTCGACTCCCTACTTTAGCATTCCAATCGCCTAGAATGAGAACATCTTTCTTTGGTGTCAGTTCTAGAAGGTGTTGTAAATCTTCATAAAATTGTTCAGTTTCAGTCTCCTCAGCATTTGGTGGTTGGCGCATAAACTTGGATTACTGTGATGTTGAAAGGTCTGCCTTGGATTCGTATTGACATCATTCTATCATTTTTGAGATTATATCCCATTACAGCTTTTCCCACTCTTTTGTTGACTATGAGGGCTACTCCATTCCTTCAACGGGATTCTTGCCCACAGTAGTAGATACGATAATCATCTGAGTTGAATTCACCCATTCCTGTCCATTTTAGTTCAGTGATGCCCAGGATGTCGATGTTTTTCCTTGCCATCTCCTGTTTGACCACATCCAGCTTCCCAAGGTTCATAGATCTTACATTCCAGGTTCCTATGCAGTATTTTTTTTTTTGCAGCATTGGACTTTCCTTTCACTTCCAGGTACATCCACAGCTGAGCGTCCTTTTGGCTTTGGCCCAACCACTTCATTAGCTCTGGAGCTACTTGTACTTGTCCTCTCCTCTTCCTCAGTAGAATGTTGGACGCCTTTTGACCTGAGGGGCCCATCTTCCAGCATCATATCTTTTAGCCTTTTGTTTCTGATTATGGGATATTCTTGGCAAAGATACTGGAGTGGCATTGCCAATTCCTACTCCAGGTGGAGTAGGAATTGCGTTTAGTCAGAACTCTCCACTATGACATATCCGTCTTGAGTGTCCCTGCATGGCATAGCCCATAGCTACTCTGAGTTACTCAAGCCCCTTCACCACAACAGGAGGCGATCTTTAAGTATAAAAGGTTTGTGTATTTTACTCACTTAAATGTCCATTTCTAAAACAGGCACTCATTAGTTTTGATAGAAAGGAAAATAGTAAAATAAGGTTTGTTTCCTCAGCCCATGTGGCTGGGAGGTTCTCTAGGGTTCAGAGATCCAGCCTGGAAATCTAGCATCTTCCAAGGTGAAAAAGGGTCTGAGACAAAATGGAGTCTCTCAAAATGCGTGAGGTGGAGAAGGGAAGAAACAAGGGCGAAGTTCATCTAGCCCAGCAACAACAAATCCCTCTGATTAGTTAGCATGCAAACAAACAAGCAAACAAGTTTGTGATAGAGGCCCTTCCTCCCATATCTTGAAGTGTACATCAATATTGCTAGCTAGCCAACAGTAGACACAGGTTATAATTCAGTTTCAAGGTGTGCCCTCCCCGAAAGTGATCAGTCTATATCTTTGGGGGACCACCCACTGCCTGCCATGGTGGAAACAAACTTGAAAGGAAAATATGTAGATGTGTTTGATTTTTTGAATAGAAAAATCAAAGAGAAGAAAAAGGACAAGGAAGAAAATAGGGAATGTGAGAAACTGCGTAGGCGTAAGCCAGATACGTGTTGGGCCAATTGGTTACCGGGCTTTTTTATTTATGCGGGAACCGTGGTTCGTGCTTATCCTCAGAGAGCTCTGGCGTTGATCCAGTATATGGACCTGATCTACAGGATGTATGTGGATTTCCCAGGACACACCTGGCTCCTTTATGATGATGGGTTCCGTATGAAGGCTTGTTTTACTGGGAATACAATGCCAAGGAATCTTGTAACAGGAGACTGTGTAGATTTAAGCACCAATGTTCTATATGCAATGGCCCACATGTGTCCTCAGCATGTCCAAAAGGGCGACCAGGAGGCAATGTGGGTAGAGAGGCCGGGGGGGGGGGTCGAAAGCAAGCCCCAGCATCATCTACTGCACCAAAGGGGGCCTAGTCCAATTAAGGTTCCAATTTTGGAGCAATGGCTTAGCTCCTATCCGGACTAAGTTCCAGGTAAGTTTTTGTTAGATGGTTTCAAGTTTGGGTTTCATATTCCTGTTATGGGTGATAGAATCGCCACATAGTTCGACAATTTGAAATCACTTCAAGGACAAGAGGATATTGCTAGAAGGAAAATTAGTAAAGAAGTCAAAGAAGGAAGGGTCTTAGGTCCCTTTCCCTGCACCGCCAGGGGAGCATTTGAGAGTGTTACCCCTGGAAGTGGTTCCTAAAAAGATGCCCAGGGAGTTTAAATTGATTCATCATTTATCGTTTCCAGCGGGGGATTCTGTTAATGATAAAATTCAACATGAACTTTGCAGTGTCCACTATACAACATTTGATGAAGCGGTATGTATGGTGTGAAGTTGTAGGACAGGCACCCTGCTGGAGAAATGTGACATTCAATCAGCCTTTAGACTTCTTCCTGTTCACCCAGAAGATTTTAATCTTGTAGGGTTTGCTTTTGAAGGAAGCTACTACAGTGGGGTCTTGACTTGAGAACTTAATCCGTATTGGAAGGCAGTTCTCAAGTCAAAAAGTCTGTAAGTCAAGTTTCCATTGACCTTGTATATGGACAGGGCACTACCCATGGGATGTTCTATATCCTGTTTGGTTTTTGAGCAATTTAGCATGTTTCTGGAATGGGAGCTTAGGTTTAAAGTCAAGATTGCCAGAGTGGTTCATTATCTTGATGGTTTTTGGTTTTGTGGCAGCCAGGGGACCCCACAATGTTGATGGGACCCCACAAAGTTGATGGGCACATTTCAGGAGTTAGCCAGGGACTTAGGTGTCCCTTTAGTGGATGAAAAGACAGAAGGTCCCAGCCAGAGACTGGTATTTTTGGGTATCGAGTTAGAGACTATTCTTCAAGCCAGTCATTTGCCAGATGAAAAACTGGCAGACCTGCACAATAATCTGCAGGGAATGATGGAGAGTCGAAAGGTAACCCTGCAGGCGGTCAGCCGAAGATCTGGAATCTGAGGGGTTAATTACAGCTGAGGAAAATGCTGGACAATTAGAAGCACAGACAGCTGAATCACTAAAGGTTCTCCTCCCCCAGTAGCCAGGGTGAGGGCTAAGCTTCGGCAAAGACTCATGCCACGAAGGGCAGAAGATCACATGAATGCTTCCCATGGGAACATCAGGTCAACCAGCCCTGAGTTTTAGCAGGATGAAGTGTTTAGATGGCTGCTGCTGCTATAAAATCTGCACCCAGAGGCTTGGAAGTTTGTGGAAGCAACAAGTCAACACTCTGGCGTGACAACCAGTTAGTGGTGCACGTAGTTAACTCACTGACATCCAGATCCCAGAGGGTGATAGCCCTAGTCCTCCATTACAGTCCAATATAATTTTTCAAGCCTGTCATGTTCTGGGAATTGATAATAACATAGCTGATACCCTGTCCTGTCAACAGATGGATCTGTTCAGGGTGTTGGTACCAGGAGCACAGGTTCAACCTGACGTGTTGCCAACTGTGATGTGGAATCTTGGCGGGCTGAGGCCAACAGAGCCATGAGCTTAGCTGTTGCTCCTAGTACTAGGCGTAGTTACACAGCAGCTTGTAATGAATTTTTCCATTTTAGAAATAAGGAAGATTTAGGGCATGAGTGGCCTCCTCTAGATGACCATGTGATGCATTTCGCAGTGCACCTACATCGCAAGGGTTTAGCGCCCCGGTCGATACAAGGATGAATGTCAGTGCTGGCATTTTATGCCAAAGTGCAGGGGTGTAACGGTTATAATATAGACTTTGGGATAAAGAAAATGATTGAGGGTTGGAGTAGGGAGAGAGGCTGTGCCAAGGATTCTTGTTCCCCCTTGTCCCCAGATATTTTGCTAAGGTTGGTAAATGCATGGCATGCAGTTTGTAGGCATCAATATGAGCACTGCCTTTTCAAAGCGGCAACACTTATAGTGTTTTTGGTGCCTTTGGAGTGAGCAAATTAGTGGCTATGACACGGAAGGACCAGTACCTATATTATTTACAGCTCAGAGGTAAGGAGGATGGAGGATTTTTGAGGCACCAGGATAAGTCACCCCTGACAAGGTACCAATTTTGGAAAATAACATCTCAGGCCTTACGCAAAGGCCTTACCCATTCAGGGCTGGCATTTTGGTACACATTCCTTCCAAATTGGTGCTGCATCCTTGGGTTATGGAAAGGAGGAGATTAGAAAAGTGGGGAGATGGGTGTCAAGGCATTATTTTGATTATGTGCGCCCCTTGCCACAGTTTTAGGTGCTGTTGCGGGGTTTTTTTTTTTTGGTTCTTCTTTTTTCAGGTCCGCAGAGACCATTGGCCCAGGTCCGCGTCCTTTTGGCTGGGCACATTTGCCTGTTTTGGGCTGCAAAGTACGGCAGTCGGACCAGTTGGGGTTGGAACCTTGGACTGGGTGCCTTTGCTGCACTGGAGTAGAGGGGATGGAGAGGCCTGCTGTGGGACAGGTTCCTTGATGTGGTGCCTCTGGATCCCCCGCAGATGGCTCCAGACATTTTGGTGGTCCATCTGGGGGGCAACGACTTGGCTCGGAAGTTGGGCAAGTCTTTGATTCTTCAGATCCTTGCGGACTTGAAGGTTTTTTTTCTGATCGCTGCCCGTCAACAGGGGTAGTTCGGCCAGCTATCGTTCCTAGGTTAGTGTCGCGGCTCTATCTTTGAGGCTTATATTTGTTCATTTGTCTGACATGGGGTTAGAAATTTGCTTGGAGGACCTGCAAGGGGGCCTTAGGGCCGGGATTTTGACTTGGTGGGGGGCATAGGGTATACGTTGTAATCCCATTGCTGTGGCAGGTAGTGCGAAGGGAATAGGTTTAAGTGAGTTCAAAATGGGCATTTTGGGGGTGCCGATCACCCCTCCTCTTGAGTTGGAATTAGCAGAAGTTAGCTGAGGGGAGGGGAAGAAGGGTACACCTGTTAATTCATGTACGAGGGCATGCTGTACAGTTGAACTCATGGAACAGAGGTGTGAAGCTGAAAGCCATTTTAGACTATGGACACAGACCAGTATTGCACTATGGTAGGCCCCCTCGTGAAAGGGGAATTAAAGTTTTAAAAGTTAATAAAATTGTGGCCCAGTTACCCCATCTTATGTGTCTCGTCTCTTTATTCTGGGCTGAGTGGGCAATGTGATACGGCTACAGAAAAAGCAAATGCTGTTTTATGCTGCAGTAACAGAAGTATAATCTAGAAATCCCATGAAATGCTAGTTCCCCTCTATCCGGCACTGGTTAGGCCTCATCTTAAATAATGTCTCCAGTTCTGGACACCACACTTCAAGAAGGACGTTGAGAAACTGGAGCAAGTACAGAGGAAGGCAATAAGGATGATCAAAGTACTGGAAACCAAGCTCTATGAGGAAGGACTGAAATAACTGGGCATGTTTAGCCTTGAGAAAAGAAGACAGAGGCATGATATGACAACACTTTTCAAATACTTGAACGGCTGTCATACAGAGGTAGGGCAGGATCAGTTCTCAATCATCCCAGAGTGCAGAACATGCAACAATGGTCTGAAGTTACAGGAATACAGATTTTGGTTGAATAGCATGAAAAAAAATCTTAACTGTCAGAGCAGTACAGGAACGGAACCAATCACCTCAAGTGGTGGTGAGTGCTCCAACACTGGAGGAATTCAAGAGAAACCTAGACAACCAACTGGCAGATATACTTTGATCTGTATTCCTGCACTGAGCAGGGGATTGGACTCGATGGCCTTGTAGGCCTCTTCCAACTTTATTATTCTGTGATTTTATAAATCTATGAAGACATTCAGCATGAGTTAGCAATTGCACTATGTGATATTCTTCCTCTACTGTTTATTGAGCCTAGGCCCCTGCAATTAGTAGTGTAACGAGATGTAATTTGAACCGCAAAACCAATGCTGACACTGCATATTCTGTTACAAACACAATGTAACTTAAGTCTGCATGATCATGGCACATAATAAATTATAAACAACTTGGAAATTTAAGGGGAAGACATAATCCCAAATTGGCCAGTGAGCAGCTGGTGTTTTGTGAACTTTGCATGTAATTGCTGGTAGACTTGAGTTTGGATATTTTTTTTTCTATGAGCACAAACACAGAGGGACACAAATATACAGTCTGAAGAAATTGTGCTGTTGCAAATAGTGGAGAGAGAGAAAAAACCCAGACAGGTTATCATATCAATGCATAATGAGAATGTTGGTGATTGCCAGTGTCATATGACACAGTTTATGTAAGGGTTAGGAAGTGCTTGCTTTCCATTCTTAAATCCAATTTTCTGAACTACATTAAAATAAAATATTAGGATAGGTCTTTTGGATTCTATGACTCCCGCTTCCAGAATTCACCTGGAAACCACTGAGAGAGCAAAAGGAGAAGGCGAGAAAAAGGCTGCTCTTCCACTCCCAGAATTCTGCCTGGTGGGTGGATTCCAAGTGAATTCTGCAGTTGGAAAATCTAGAAATCTGAAAGTCGCGTTCCTAACAATGTCTTTTTGGTTGGCAGCTCCTCTTCTTCACCTTCATCAGTAACGAAAGCATGTAGTCTCTATTGACGGCAACGAGACAGAGACTAAAGCAACCACTCAGCTTAAAGTATTGTATTTAGCTTTGGGGCGATGTGAAAAAAAAGTCTGCCAGCTGGCAGGATTCAGAAGATGAACTTGAGGATCCAGGTGATGGGATATCATCCCAGAGATAGGAAGAAGATTCTGGCCCATCCAGAGCAGACTCATGCTACTATAACTGAAATAGAGGACATGACGAGATGGCCCAATTATCCTAGCCTGGATGGATCTAGATTATGTTAAACAGGTGCAGAATGTTGTTTGGGCCAATCCACATGCAAGGGTCAATCTCACAGAACCTCAAGCAACCCTACATAGCATGATCTAGACTGATCTTCTTTCCCTTTAAAGGGAAAGAAAAACAACAACAGGCAACATGCCCCCCTCCTCTCTTATCTTCTACGATTTGCCTAAGCAGTTTAATGATCCAAGGTGAGAGGCAAGGAAGTTATCCATTCCTCAAGATAGTGAAGCAGCTTAAGTAGGAGCCTTGTGGCACAGTGATTAAATTGCAGTACTGCAATGAAGATTCTGTTCACAACCTGAGTTCGATCCTGGGCTCAGGTAGCTGGCTCAAGGTTGACTCAACCTTCCATCCTTCCAAGGTTGATAAATTGAATAACCAGCTCACTGGAAGGGGCAATGTGTAGCCTGCATAATTAAATTGCAAACCACCCAAAAAGAGCTTTAAGCACTATCGGGCAGTATGTCAGGATCTGGACCACACTGCCTCAACAAGCCCCAACCCTGAAAGGGGAAGGGACTCCCCTTGTTGTTTGGGGGGGGGAGTTACTGTCAGGATCTGGTTCACACCGCCCTGGCAGCAGCAGGATCAGGGCCAGCCTGACCCAGGAATGGCCTGGTGTTTGCAGGCTCAGGCCCTAACCTGTGCAGCAGCTGTTGGTCCACTCATGAGGCTCACCTGGAAACCTGGAGGGAAGGCCTATTGGAGGAGTGGTTCTCCTTCCCAGAACTTGCCTCAGCAACAAAGGTGTTTGGCCGTTCTGTGCCTTGTTGCTCCTCAGCTCTGCAGTCCCTGTATTCCAGTGCACCTGCAGCTGTTCTTGTTCCTGATTTGGCCTCTGCTCTTGCTTCTCCTTGCCTCTGGCATCTCTGCATCTGGACTTCAGTGTTTGTGCTCCTGTCCCTGCCTTGGTCCTTGTTTGTTTCTGCTGGCCTCCTGCATCTTGTTCCGGCTCTGTGCTCCCAGTTGGTCCTGGCCAGCTGTGCAGGGAGTGTCTTTAGACTCAGTACTCTGCATGGTGGACTGGGTCCTGGTGCTCTTGTCCATAGTGAGAGGCTGCCTGTGATATCTTGAACTTTGACACAGTATCTAAGCAGCCGATTTAGTTTGGCTTTGCTTTAAGCAAAGGGGCAGGTTAAGCCAACTGCTTTGGTTTCATCCTAGCAATCACACATGCTGGACCCAAACCAAACTGGAACAATCTTATCTGCACCAAAAGAACCAACCAACCAACCAGTTGCCCCTGACAGGGACCCAAAAAGGTGTAGGTAGGCATCAACTGGGGCACACATACGTAGGTTCATGGTGGCACATACCTCCTGTGGCCTCTGGGATAAGGAGCGAATAAGCCAATCCCCAACCCAGACCAAACTGTGGGACGAATGACTCTCTGATCACGTCCAGAATCAACATTTTCAAAGGCATTGCAAATGTTGAAACTAGCGGAGTAATCTCAGCCACAGGAAGACTCTCACCAGGTTGCAACCAGATAAGAGAAGACGCCAAACAGCACACAGGGTAGAGAACCATTTCCATTCCTGTCCTGTCTTGATCTGACCACTGTGGACTGCTGCTTGATGATGCCTCTGCTTGCTCCCTATGTGGCGTAGCATTCCAGTGACACCTTGATTTATGGGCAAACAGTGACCAGCACTCTGAAATCTCTTTCTTGCTCCGCAGATTTTGGCCAATGTTCCCCGATGTACCATTTTAACTCAGCTTGGGTCTTCCCTTCCACCTTGTCAAGGGACTACCCCTGTACATGAACCTGCCTCTCAGCACTGCAGGTCAGTAGTGGTTGCATGGGCATTACAATATGGACTATCCAGGTAGGATAGTGCAAAATCTCCCAGTTCCCAAGGTGGAGAGAGCAACTGCTGTTCTCCTCTATGTGTGGGGACCACTGTGTCATGTTGTGCCAACTTAGCCCCTCATTCTTTACACAACTGCATGCCACCAAAATCCCTGGCCTTTGTCATGTCCCCACTGGATGTGTCTTCCAACCAGGAACCCCCTGAACCTGACATGGAGGAGATCTTACTTGCTAGATCTTAAAGACTAGTTGTTCTTGTTGTTGTTGTTGGTTTGTGTGTGTGTGTGTGTTTGTGTGTGTATGTATGTATGTATGTTGGATATTTGTACTCACCTTTCTTCTAAAAGGGGCCTGGCTAGAAACCCCCACCTAAAATGTTTGTCTGCAGAGAAAGACTCATTGGGAGAGGAGCCCCCAGGAGTATCCATTTCTGTGAGGAAAAGCTCTTTCTCTTGCTGAGACTAGTAGGACAAATGCCTGTAGCTGAGCTCTAGGGCAGGCTTCTACAGCTCAGCTGTATAAATCCTTGACTAGGTTTTTTTCCCCTGGAGACAGCATCTCATCTGGCTTCTGATTCTACCTTTTACTTTATCATTATCTTTGGCTTTGTATGACATTCTGGACTGGCTTCTTGGACTTTCCCCGTTTGATTACTATTGGACCGGCTTGATTTTGGATTCCACTTAGAATCTGGCTCCAGGCCTTCAGCCCATAATTTATCTGAGTGTCTGGTAGACCTTTGTTTGTTAGTCCCCCAGGATCAGTCCATGGGAGAAGTGCCTTGTTCTTCATTTCACACTGCTCTGTTTGGCCCCAGTGAGGCTGGTTGACTTCTTTCAAGAAGACCATCTGGAGTGTCAAACTCATCTTCTACATCCTTTAGCTAACTCATGTCTTCTGTGAGGAAGACTCCGATAGGTAGGACATGAGATCCACTGAAAGTCTTTCAGATAAGGCAGTGGAAGAGATGGCTACTGCCAGTAGATTCCCTCACAGCCAGGTCTTACGGAAGAAGCTGTCAAGCATCACTGGAGCTGATTCGGGTAATGAGGCCAGGGCTGTTTTAGATGGTGTGTAAGGAAGCACTAGAGGCTGTGTTGCTGTGGCTTCACAACACCACTAGTCTGTTGTCTGAGATGACTGCTTCAAGTCTCTCTAATAGTAGAGCTGCCCTGGAATTTAGATATTTCTGCAAATGGCTTCCACTTTTGCTAGATCAAAGCAATTAATGACTGCGACTCGAACTTGCTGTGTATGATAGAGATACAAATCCTGGCATGTAAGATTCAGGATATGGGCATCCACTGACAGAAAGCGCATCCACCTTAATTTGGGGGAGGGCATCCTGTCTCTTGTTCATCAAGGCTCACCACATTCAGCAGGGGCCCCTGAGAACTGGGGGAACTGCTGTGAGGAAGACAAGGCTGTTAGATTACATGCCGTTTGCACATACTAAATCTGGATCTAATCTCTCTTTGTGTCTGTATGAATTGGTTTATGGCTGATAGTGGTTAACATTCTCTTGATAACATTGCAGCCACTTCTAATGGGACACAAAAAATATCTGTAATTAATATTTATGGTCAAAGCTCTTGCATGTGTGTGTGTGTGTGTGTAATATGTGTGTGTATAAAATAAATCTAACAACAGACCTTGGAATCTTGCTGAGATTCTTGTCTGTTTGCTCCTGGAATGCCCTCCCTTTCTGCAAATGACATGCAGATTTCCATTATTTTTTTAAAAAAAGTTCTTTTATTATTCCTTTGCGTATTGCATTGAATGTTCAAAAGGGATGTACGAAGCCTTGTCTTGTTTCTCCTTGCAACAACCTGCTTCAAGGCAAGGCCATGATGCTATTTTCTCTCTTCCTCTGCTTTCCTTTCTTTCTCCAACAAATAGCAAAGAGACTTTGAAATGACATGCCCAAGGATGCCCCCTGGGCCCAGGTGTCCTCAGTGGCAGCAGTCGACTTAGAAGAGAGGAGGGAGGTAAGCTAGTAATGTTGCTGAAACTATGTAATTTAGGAAAAGGGATGGTTTTCCCATGCCCTTATTCCCCTCCCATGTCTTTGAAGAAGTGCTGTTGCAAAGCAGATTTTATAAGCTGGATGTGCAACAAAATGCTGTTGTGTGGAGGGCTCCTTGTTCAGGGCATCAGCCGATCAGTGATGCCCTTTTCCTGGCTACTCCATTCCATTTTATCATTTTTTTGCGCCAATAGATGCTCAGCTGAAAGAATCCCCAAACAATGACATTTAAAAATTTTTTGGAACCTTCCCGTTACACTGTGCCTTATTTATTTATTTATTTATTTATTTATTTATTTATTTATTTATTTATTTATTTATTTATTTATTTATTTCCTGTCTTTGTTCTCAGGAGAGGATCCAAGGCAGCTTAGAATATAATATCAAACAATATTCAAAACTTAGATTTAAAATATCCATCCATCCATCCATCCATCCATCCATCCATCCATCCATCCATCCATCCATCCATCCATCCATCCATCCATCCATCCATCCATCCATCCATCCATCCATCCATCCATCCATCCATCCATCCATCCATCCATCCATCCAATTTTTATACTGCCCATCTAGCAAATTGCTATTCTGGTTGGTGTCGAGAAAGTAAAGCAAATATTCTAAAATATTTCTGAAAGTAATAAAAAAAGACAGGCAGCAAAAAAACCCCACAAAAAACCCAAAACAAACAAACAAACAAACAAACAAAACCCCACGCTGTCAGATGGCAAAGAAGAACCATTCCTCCTACACTGAATCAATTGAGGAGAAATAAAATGCCAAAATACCCTCCTCAAAAACCCCAAAGCAGCTTCATTTTTAAGACACACGCCCCTTAGGCAACCAATTATTGAGAAAAAGCTTGCTTCAATAGAAGGATCTTTTGTCTGTCTGTGGAAGGACCGCAAAGCGTGGGTGGGTTTCAGGCTGGCTGGCTGTTGTGGGAGGGAGTTCCATAGCTTGTGTAGAGCAACAGAGAAGGCGCTCTCTTGGGTTCTCACCAAATGTACGAGTGTGGTGGGTGGAGCAGCCAGAAAGATTTCTCCTGCTGATTAAAAAACCCAGACGGGCTCATTCAGGTCGCTTGGACCGAAGTCATTTAGATCGACAAACCCGGGAGAATTTGTGTAAATCATGCAAATATTCAAATAAATATGTATGCTAGGAAAATGTTTTATAATTGTATCTGAATACAAGAAAACATATATTCTTCTAATCGGAGAGGAAGGAAACAAGGCTGGAGAACAAAATATGGGCGAGATTCAGAGAAACTTTATAAAACAGAAACTGGGATAATTCCTGGTTTGACTGGCAGCAGTTTCCAGGAAAACAGGAAAAGATCTTTTACATTGTCTGCACTCGGATCCTTTTTAAAGAAGAGATATCACGTTTCGAACCTGGGACAGCTTTCATCCTCGTAAACGATGTTCTCTCTTCCGTGGAAACAGTAGTTTCCCATGTTACTCCAAAAGCCTGCGGCAAGACTACCAGCAGGCCCAGTTTCTACAGGTGGTGATGTGTTCCAGTTAACACATAAGTCTGGAAGTCTGACTCTGGTGGAGCCCCCCCCCCGGATCTTGAATGGTGTAAATAACTTGAAACCCCCTTACGGAGACTTTGCTTTTAGCTCCTCTGCCTTTCCGATCTGAAATTCATTGCCTGTGGCACTTCTTCATGCTCAATCAGTCTCTGCCGCTTGGAAAAAAAAAGGGGGGGGTGGAGAGAGAGAGAGAACTCAAAATCTTTCTTCTTTGCTTTGACCAGCACTTCCAAAAGCTTTTCTCCTGGGGAGGCACCCTGGGACCTCAACTGGATCGCCTGAGTGCCATTTGTGTTGCATTGCATTACAGTGATGCTTGATTTCAAATACCTGATTCATTAAGAGTTCACATAGCTCTGAGCTGAAAAAAGGTTCAGATGCAGCCTTTAACCAAATGTGTCGGTTTTTCTGTCTACTCTCGTTTGTCTGTATACTAGTCAGAATTCTACCCTGGGCAGCTTTGAGTGACTCATGCCTTTCTGAGGACAATCCAAAGCACTTCAGATATTATGACAGACAGGCTCTGAAACAACCAAATGCGAGCTCTATTATATTTCCATTTTTAGTATGCATGTAACAGATAGTATTTCAGGTATTTTAAAAACTCCCCTTCAAAATATATATCTGGTTTTTACTGCTTATCCTTCAACGAGTTAGAACATGTCCAGATAAAACAAAGATGGAAAAAAAAGGTCTGGAAACCACATCCTGTGGGGAATGGTTGAAGGAATTTAGTATCTTCAGCTAGGAAAAGGGAGGATGGAGGTGCTGTAAGAAGAGCCACCTTCACGTATTTGAAGATACTTGTCATGTGGAAGATGGAGTACAAATATTTTCTTTGGCTCCAGAGGGTAGAACTAAGAGCAATGAATTCAAATTACAAGCAGATTTTGGCCCAACAGCTTCCTGGTGGTAAGAATTGCCTCTCCTTGCTTGACAGCTTAAGAGGATGCACCAGTCCCTTTTGTTTTTGTTCCAGGAAAGTGGGCCTGAGATTGCACCCTTTGTGAATATACTACACCGGCTGATCATGGAGCTTGAGGATTAGTAGCTTTATTTGAACTGTGGGAAATATGTAACTTTCTCTTTTTTGGGCTAAGATTTAACTGTAGTGCATAAAACCACAATAATTTCTATGAATGTGGCACACTGTAAATAGAGTGAAACATAATTTACATTGTTTCTTGGAACAATATTTTATACCCATAATGAAAAATCTACTTGATGATCTGAGCAAACTGCAATGAACAGATTTCATTTGTTAAAGAATGGTATTTCCTTGAATTGCATAAATACAGGGTACAATTGAATCTGAAATAGAATTAAAATGTACATTTTCAACAAATGAACAATGGGGGTTCTTCCACTATCAGTTGTGATTATGGAAATGAATAATGCAACTTGAGCGTGCTGAGGAATTGTAAATTCCACGTGTCTTATATGTACTTAAGTCATAGTGGTTAGTAATAATAGAACATTGACACGAACATTTCGAGAAATATGCGTCAAGGTCATACAATCTCTCTGTGAACTGCATTACAACACAGCCATCTAGTCACTTGGCTGCTTTTCATTTACTAAATGCACTGCAAAGGGGATTCGTATTAGAGTAGGTATGGGAGTGTAGGAAATGCTTAACTCTCCCTTGCCAAACCATTCCCTCATGGAGGAAAAACATGTTTCTCCCTCCGTTCTGAAGATTTTCTTCCCCCAGATTCCAGTCTTCAGTTGTGAGCTAAGCATAGTTCTGGAGCACTGGAGGATGACCTTTTGGAAAAAAACAGTTTTGCAGAGACAGGGTTATAGTATCCTCTAGGGATGGGATTTTCTGATGGCAGATCTCAAGGGGGCTCCTCTGGGAGAAAGGCATCAACTGAAATGCTTTGAGGCTTAGCTAGGCCCAGCCCTACTTCCTGCTCCTGCTCCAGGGCTAGATGGGAGCTTTCTTTCTTAACAGGAAGCATTGAGGTGTCCGCAGGATGTCCACTCGGACAGAATTTGCAAATAAATAAATAAACGAATCAGTCCTACAGAGAGCAGTTTGCAAGGAAGAAGTAACCCTTGGACTTGTGTTACATGTTGTTGGGCTACAAGCCTTAGTTGACACTGATGGGCTGCCACTTTGTTGGTTAGGACAAGGCGACACTTTTTGTAAAATATACATTCACACAGGAAGGCCTTCTTGGTGGCTGCTCCTGGTAGGCTGGCTTTTTTTTAAATTTGTCTTTCTGTCAGCAGGCAAAGATGTTTTTCATCAGGTAGGCTCATAGGTAACTTAAACTCTACTGCCACCTGTTGTCTGAAGAGAATCACTGCTTCAGTTTCATCACGGCTGCTTCCTGCTATGTTTCTCCCCGCTGCCACTCTCTCTGCTGCTGCTTACTCTCCCCCTCCCCTGTCTTCCACTTCTTCCTCTTGTGCAACTGCCTCTGCTACGTCTGTCTCTGTGGAGAGCAGCCACAAGCACTACAGCTCTCCATTTCAATACCAGGCTCTCAAGACCTTTCAGAGCCAAGCAGTATTAGTAATCCGTCTAGAGGAATCATCTGGGGTGTGGCTTTATGGATTGTCTTGATAGGTCCTCTTAGGCTGGCAGCTGGAAAGCAGCTAGTTCTAGATATTTGTGCAAAGTAATAGCCGCTGTCTGGAATGGTGGTGGTAGTGGTGAGGTCTTGAATATTAGGAGTGGCAGGAAGTCAGAAATTCAGTCCCAGGGGTATTGCCTCACTTTCCCCTAATGGCAGGGATGGTCCTCTCTTTTGATAACCCTCCTTATCCACTGCAAAATAGACTTTCAGTGGGATGGATGCTATCTTTTACTTTCACTGCTGTGTATTTAACTTTTGTTTTATTAATATAATGTTTTCAGTCATGTTATGTGTTTGCCCCATTTATGGGTGAAAGTTAGGGTGTAAATAAAATAGATAAAAGGAATTTGTGACCCAAACAGGTAGCTAACTAACTACCTAGTTCCTAGGAGCTGTGCGAGAGAGCAGTGAGAAGGTCCAGAATGGGGTGGGTATGTTCATATGGGGACAGTTGATGCCTCTGCTGATCTGCTCCTGATGACAAACCGAGACAGCATCTTAAAAAGCAGAGACATCACCCTGCCAACAAAGGTTGACATAGTCAAAGCTATGGTTTTTCCAGTAATGATGTATGGAAGTGAGAGCTGGACCATAAAGAGGGCTGACCACCAAAAAATTGATGTTTTTGAATTGTGGTGCTGGAGGAGACTCTTGAGAGTCTTCTGGACTGCAAGGAGAACAAACCTATCCATTCTGAAGGACATCAACTCTGAGTGCTCACTGGAAGGACTGATCCTGAAGATGAGGCTCCAATACGTTGGCCATCTCATGAGAAGAGAGGACTTCATGGAAAAGACCCTGATGTTGGGAAAGGGTGAAGGCAAGAGAAGAAGGGGACGACAGAGGATGTGATGGTTGGACAGTGTCATCGAAGCTACCAACACAACTTTGATCCAACTCCCGGAGGCAGTGGAAGACAGGAGGGCCTGGCGTGCTCTGGTCCATGGGGTCACAAAGAGTCGGACATGACTTAATGACTAAACAACAACAATAACCCATTTTGTGCAGAAAAAAATTATCCCGTTATCTTCTCTTTTTGGAAATCCCACCAAAAAGAAACAAAACAAAACAAAACAAGATTGCCCTTTTGGAAAAGGAGGACATTGTTCCTCATTCTCAAGTGCAAGGACAAGAGAAGTGAAGGTTTACATCCTATCGAGTCATCGCTATCACACAGTCTCTTTCTGCAAAACAGTTAATAGGCAATGGTCCACTGCCTCCTTTTGTGTTGAATTGCCTTAGTATGTAAATACAAGGACAAATGATTAATTTGCAATTTATTATTTTCTCCCCCCTAGCTTCATGACTCCAAGTGTGTTTGAGATTTCGCAGAATGCCATCTAGGTTTAGCAACACTCCTGTTTTTCTTTAACCATAAGGGCAGTTAAAGTTTCATTCGGCAGTAGGCATTAAATTAGGCAGAACTTTAAATCCAGTTTAAATCTTTTTATACAGCCTCTACCGAGTGTGCAGAAAAGGGCATACATTCATCTGAAGGATGGCCATGCCAATCTAAATGGTTTCCTTGGCTTTTCAGAGCATCTCTTAGTGAGCATTTAGGTAGCTGGAGTCTATCAAGGTGACATCACCCATGAAAAATGTGCTCTCCCTTCACTGTTTGATCCAGCCAGAAGGACATAGATGAGAGATCTAATAAGCTGAGGCTGACTGTTTACTTGTAAATATAGATGGGAAGGGACTGCTCACAGCAGCTCATTGCTCTGTAGTTGAACAGCTAGACATATGTAGTTTAGAAGAGCAACATTATATTTGATGTATTGGGCTTCTTTCCTTCACTCCCTGCTCTTCAACAATTACTGCTGGAGCTAAAGCATTATTTAGTTTCTTTGTTTTCAAAGTCAGTTTTATTCCACTTTCTAAATGTAAACCCAGAGCCATTGGAAAAAAAGATAAAATGCAAGACAAATAACGCCATACCAAAAACATTGCCATCATCCAACGAAGCACTGTCTAGTGAAAATGACAACAGCAGCCACAATCACTGACAAAAACAGACATTTGCAATGAAGTACCCAAACAGGCAGGGCTCATCCAGAGGCAGCATTTTTAGTTCCCTGCTTTGCATCGCTTGTTACCACTTGGAGCCAGAGGAGGGAAGGATTTCTATCTAGTTATTCCTAAAGCCTTTATCTTCATGAAAAGAGTATCTTTTAAGAAAATGGTTCAAAAATATTTCAAAGTGCTTGAAAAAATGCCTTAAATTATCTGCTGTGGTGGATTTTTCATTTTAGTAGGAAAGCACTAATATTGAAAGCTTCTGGTCTGAGCCCCTTGCATTGAAAATCTTTTGCCCATCCACTTTGGAAATCATCTGTCTTTCAAAACAACTCCTTCAAAGATATTGAGGAAAGCTTTTTTAAAAATGGTACTCTGCTGTAGGTTTTTGTTTCTCTATTGTTGGCTTAGTAGATTAGCAGCAAACTGAAAGCTTCTGAGCCAGGAAGTTTTAGAACCTTGAACTCTGACCTAGTACGAAGTTAACCATAACAAAAACAGTAATAACAACAGCCAAAACCTGTTAAAAAATCATGTACAGGAGGTGGTTTTTAAAAGCTTGGAAGTCAGGGTTTTGATTTTTTTCCCCCTCATTGCTGCTACCAGTTTACAACTTTGTGTGGTGGGGAAAATAACAATATCATCTGTGTGCAATTGGTTGCATATAGGGGAAAAATTCTGTCTGGATGAGCCAAAACATCGTCTTATACATTTAATCTCCAGGCAATCAAATGATGATCAGCAGCTCTTCTGGACCAGAAAAGTTTCACCCTGATGGTCAGATTAAGCCTGGAGGAGGGACCAACCAAACTAGGGAGACAGAATAACTTAGACAGGAGGAAACCTAAGGCTCATCCCCAGTAGAAGGAGTTCTTCCAGCAATGGAGCCAGTTGTCTAGGAGGAAACTGATGAAACCCGAAGCCATTTGTCTGTCATTTGGACAATGGGAAGAATACCACTATCATCAACGCTTGTAAAATACTACAAGTGCTCTATCTGGATGAGACCAGAGAGCAAAATATGAAATAGAGTGGACAGGTTAAGTCCCAGTTGTTCATGATGATGGACTTTATGAATGTTCAGGTTCCATCTTTGGTAACAAGGTTGGCGTATGATCTTGGACTGCATGTAGATTTTTTGAGCTTCTAGTTTTCATAAACCTATTTTATGTAATAAGGTTTCATATTGTTTTTGAAATACAGTAATAGGAAAAAATGTGGCAGTGATGCTTAGCTCATACCCATGTAGACCGTGCATTTAAATGAGACAGTGATTACGATTATGGAGGCAGTAAGGAGAAGGAGGAGGCGCCACCATCACCCATGCGGCGAGGGAGCAGCCCGGGTGGGTGGGCCTCGTCAGCCTGGAAAGGCAGCCCATCTAGGAGAAGGAAAACTCCGATTTCAAACCTCCACTGCTTTGTGGCTATATCCACTCATGGAAAAGGCTTCAGGAGTTAACCTCGAGGCAAAATCCAGAGCTGAAGTCCCAGAGGCAGTTAGCGTTGTTCTGCCAACTCCTGCGACTTTGCTGGAACCAGTTGTATTGGCTCTTGGCTTTCCATTGGACTATTTCAGCAATGTGGAGAGGGGGGATTAGCTGCTTGGGTAACAGCGTATCCTCCATATTATTTTACCCAGCCTTCGTGTCCTGGAGAGGACAGTCCAGCATTGAATAGATGCTGTTCCAAGTCCTCCATACAGAGCATGTTACCATAGTCTCTCGAGAATGAAGGATGCCGATGGATGGACGGACGGACAGTCGGTCGGTCGGTCGGTCGGTCAAGCCTGGAGGAGGGACCAACCAAACTAGGGAGACAGAATAACTTAGACAGGAGGAAACCAAAGGCTCATCCCCAGTAGAGGGAGCTCTTCTAGCAATGGAGCCAGTTGTCTGGGAGGAAATTGATGAAACCAGAAGACTTTCTCCTCACAATGTAGGCAGCAGGGCAGCCATCGACCAAGAGTTGCGAAAAGCACATTGTGGAACACTCAGAAAAAGAGTCTTTTTAACACTGAACAAACCTACCTGCAGCAAATGAGTCATTTATGTCTGTCACCATAAATGTGGAAAATGTGGAAGAGCTGAACCCTACGAGGGAGGGAAGCGTCTCAAGACTCCCCTCTTTCTCCTCCAGGGTTGTGAAGAAAAGCAAGGCTTACTGGGATTCATGCCTTAACTTCATTTTAAAATGCCCCTTCTCCAGAAGCTTCTCTTCTTCAGGCCAACTGGCCAACTCCGTTAATAAATAGGTAGAAATCCACTTTCTTGCTGGAGCTGTGCCAAAAGGTGTCTGTGCTGAAAGCTAATTCACATCCTAATTTAAAAGTTTCTGACCAGGAAGCTCTGTGTGTGAAAATGGACTCTATGGAATGCAGCAGAATACACAACCCTTTCCCCTGGTAAAAAGCAACATTACGCACACAGCTTCTCACTAAGAAAGACAACCCCCGTCCTAAAAAAAGAAGCAAAGAAAATCATGTTTAAACCAAGACAAAGTGAATGTTGTTTGGTTGCCAATTAAAACAAAGCCGACTAGCACAGACTCCGGTACCTTCTGAAGGACATGTTGAGGCCAACTGAAAGGCATGTCCTGGGCAGAACTTGCATTTTGCATCACATCAAGGCAGAGAATCATCACATAATTAACAATTTTATAAGTTACAGTACTAATATGGTGGGACGTCCAGTTTGGGTTAGTCAAACACAAACACGTAAACAGATATTTTGGCATTATGCCACAACACATCTTGGCCATTGTGTTGGAAGGTTAATGTTCACTGTAATTTCTAGAAAAACCTCTATTTTTGGCTTCCCTTCATTGTAGTCTAGAGATTTGTGAGTGGGGGCCTCCCGCTTTCTCCTTCTCTCTCCCCCCTGGCCTTGCAATCAAGTTCACCTTCCTGTTTGATCATGGAATGAAACCCATAATCCTGTCTTTCTAATGCTGCAAGCCTTTTGACAGAAACGAGCATGGCAGTGTCGTTTAATCATTAAGGCAACTTTACTTGTAAGCAGAGAGGGTTTAGGAGCCAGATACTGGAATCACAGCTTGCATTTAGAGAGCCTCTTTCATCCCAGTGGATCTCAAAGCTCTTTAGAAGTGCAGAAATTTTGTGGGAAAAAAAAATCAGAGAGGCGTTGATGCACTTAACTCTATTCACGGTTGTTGAAAATCCCATTTCCCCCCATGTTTAATATTTAGTGATAGTCAAGAAGGAAAATTTGTCTGGAAAGAAGAAACCCTTTAAAATGATGTGGCATAATAAACTACAAGAGGAACTGAATACAAGCTTCAGTGCTTATTATATATACCAAGGATGTGCAAAAGGTCCCCACTTTCAATAAGCTCCTCCAGAAAGACCTCCCTAATCTGGTTGTTGTTGTGTACTATGAAACCAGAACTCACTTATACCAAGCCTAGTAGCAGTTTCAGGGTAAGTGATGTATTTAAGGAGTGGTTTCACTCCTTAAGTGAAGGTGGGACATGGTGGTGCTGAGGGTTAAACCGCAGAAGCCTCTGTGCTGTAAGGTATGTAGATCTTCAGCTGTAAGATCGAATCCACGTGATGGAGTGAGCACCCATTGCTTGTCCCAGCTCCTCGGCAACCTAGCGGCTTGAAAGCATGTAAAAATGCGAGTAGATAAATAGGTACCACCTCGGTGGAAAGGTAAAATGGCGCTCCCTAGTCGCACTGGCTATGTGACCACGGAATATTGTCTTTGGACAAACACTGGCTCTATGGCTTGGAAACGGGGATGAGCACCACCCCTAGAGTTGAACGCGACTGGACAAATTGTCAAGGGGAACCTTTACCTTTACCTTCACCAGTTTCACTCTGCCCATGAGTTTCCATGGCAGAGCTGGGGAATCAAACCAAGGTCTCTTGAGTACTACTACACCACACTGTCTTTCCAAGATCCTTTTCCTTCTATCTCTTCTAGCATTCTACTTAGTCGTTACCCTTTCACATGGCTGTTAGTTAGTTAGAGATGGAAAGGAATTTTGTTAAATTCAATACTCTTCACAAAAGTAGTGTTTGCAGCTCCTGAGACTTGGTGCAAAGAGAAGCACACCTCATCATCAGAAGAGACACTAGCTTATAGGACATTTGGGAGAAATAAAGTGTGCAATGTACAATGCACAAAATGAAAAATAAAAATTCTGACCAGGAAGCTCTAAGTGTGAAAATGGACTCTATTGAATGCAGCAGAATACAACCCTTTACCCTGGTAAAAAGCAACATTACACACACATTATTACACAAAAGTGTTTGACTGTGTGGACCACAGCAAACTATGGCAAGTTCTTAAAGAAATGGGAGTGCCTGACTATCTCCTGAGAAACCTATATGTGGGGCAGGAAGCAACAGTTAGAACTGGATATGGAAGAACTGATTGGTTCAAAATTGGGAAAGGAGTACAACAAGGCTGTATATTGTCCCTGTGCTTATTTAACTTATATGCAGAATACATCGTGCAAAAGGCTGGACTGGATGAATCCCAAACTGGAATTAAGATTGCCGGAAGAAATATCAACAACCTCAGATACGCAGATGATACCACTCTGATGGCAGAAAGTGAGGAGGAATTAAAGAACCTCTTAATGAGGGTGAAAGAGGAAAGTGCAAAAAACAGTCTGAAGCTCAACATAAAAAAAAATGAAGATCATGGCCACTGCTTCCATCACCTCCTGGCAAATAGAAGGGGAAAATATGGAGGCAGTGACCGATTTTAGTTTCTTGGGCTGCATAATAACTGCAGATGGTGACAGCAGCCATGAAATTAAAAGGCGCCTGCTTCTTGGGAGGAAAGCGATGACAAACCTAGACAGCATCTTAAAAAACAAAGACATCACCTTGCCGACAAAGGTCCGCATAGTCAATGTAAGCTTGTCCGTCCTCCTAAGAGAATCAGACAGCTGGAATAGAGAGGTTCCAGAGTTTAGTGTACTCCAATTTGGGATGAGATGAGTCCTTGTCTCATTCAGGATGTCCCACTGCACTCTTTTCCCAAGGCTATTCCCGATTAAAAACCATTGAGAAACCAAAATATAATCATGAGTCTCATAGTCATGTAGATCTCTCAGTACTCAAGAAAATGTTGGACTCAAGGTAGCTTAGATCTGTGGCCTAAAGAAATTAATTAAGAATGGTAGCAGGTTGTCTGTTCAAGAGATCAAACATAAGTTCTTAAGTATATTTGTTTTTATTAGAAAAATAAAGATTTAGAAGAATTCAGTTTATTGCAAAAGCATAGCAAGTAAAATCATTTCCATAACTAATCAGTTAGAAACTTAGCAAATTCCAGCTACAAAAATAAAATAAGAAAATTACTATCTAAGAAAAATAAGTAAAATAGGTAAGGCTAAAGACCTCCTTCTATTCGCTTACTATGAACTACATCCTAAGAATTTCTGGGCACTCCAAAGTCCATTCAAGAATCCATAATCCAAAGCAATGTCCCAAAGTCACAAAGTCCCTCTAAAAACCCATCAGGCAAAAGTCTCTCTTCCGTCTCAGCAATCCTCCATTTTCTCTTCTCGTGCTGGAAACCCCCCCTCCTTCCTCTTCACTGTTATTAACCAATCAGGGTGAAGAAAAAGTTGTCTCTCTCCACCTTTCTTTCTCATGGAACTGCAGGTGTTATTTACTTTTCTCTGCTGGAATGTTTAGACTTCAGTAGGTCTTCTGCCGTCGTCTCCTAGTTACGAGATAACATTGCTGACTGCTGTAAAGAAAACAGCATCTAGAGATTTCCAGTAAAAATGACAGACGTAAGATGGGTTCCTTCTGGCTAATTCCATGACTACAATTCCCATTTAGAAATAACATTCTGGCTTCAATAACCTATATCATGACATGGTTTATGGTTTTTCTAGTAGCGATGTATGGAAATGAGAGTTGGACCATAAAGAAAGCGGACCGCCAAAGAACTGATGCTTTCAAATTGTGGTGCTGGTGGAGACTCTTGAGAATCCCCTGGACTGCAAGGAGAACAAAACTGTCCATTCTGAAGGAAATCAACCCTGAGTGCTCACTGGAAGGACAGATCCTGAAGCTGAGGCTCCAATAGTTTGGCCATCCCATGAGAAGAGAAGACTCCCTGGAAAAGACCCTGATGTTGGGAAAGTGTGAAGGCAGGAGGAGAAGGGGACGACAGAGGATGAGATGGTTGGACAGGGTCACAGAAGCGACCAACATGAATTTGACCAAATTCCGGGAGGCAGTGGAAGACAGGAAGGCCTGGTGAGCTCTGGTCCATGGGGTCACAAAGAGTCGGACACGACTTAATGGCTAAACAACAACAACAACCTATGTCATAAGATTGCTGAATGCAGAAATGATCCTCTAACGGTATGCTTGGCTAAGTTTATCTTGTAGATATGTACATGTGCATTGTCAAATCTCTAGCTGCTGTGTCAATAACATTGGTCAGAAAGGACTCAGGAATACATGAGTTTATTCCCCACCTGGAGGAAATCTGTCTGATATGTACAAAGGATGGACAAGGTTCAGTAGTTTAAAGGTGAATGTTCTGGTTCTATCAGTAGGAGCTGCACTAGACCTAAAAATACTTTTTAAAAACACCTCCAAACAAGCAAGCAAGCAAGCAAGCAAGCAAGCAAGCAAGCAAGCAAGCAAGCAAGCAAGCAAGCAAGCAAGCAAGCAAGCAAGCAAGCAAGCAAGCAAGCAAGCAAGCAAGCAAACAAGCAAGCAAGCAAGCAAGCAAGCAAAATAAGCAAGAAGTAAGTTTTAAAAACACCCACTCTGAAACCCCCAACCAGTCTCAACTGGCAAAACCAGAATTGACAAGATGGTAATTTGAGTGGTACAACTTTTACAGAAGAGAAGCTAGGTCCACCCAGTCTGCCATCTTATCTGGAGCCCTGTTTGCAGCTCAGCAAGTCACAGAACAGGAGAAAGCTGGCTGCCACCTCCTTTCTTATCAGGCTTCCTGAATGTTCTTTGGGATGCACAGGACGGCCAGCCAATTTATAGACTTCAAAAATAAATTCCAAAACCTTTATTGGCATTAAAACCAGTAACCGTACAATCAAGATATACTTTCCACTGCAGACTTGTGTTCAAGGGCTTCTAGATGTTCAAGAATGGGCGGAGTGTTTTTTTTAAAAATGAAACTCTAAAGGCGCAACTACAAACAATTTCTGTGGGGCAGTATATAAACATTACATTTTGTTTACATACAGGTAGCAAGGATTGCAGGATGGCAAATGGTGAGAAGGAGCTGAAGTTAGCAAGAGAGGCTTAAAGCAACAACAAAAAACATTCTTCAGTACATGGATAGAAGATTACAGAGAAAAGAAAGAGTATTTCAGTGGAGATGGAAAAATTGTAAAAAGACAAAAAAGCAGAAGTGATCAATTGCTACTTTAGCTCAGTTTCCCATCCCCACCTCTAGATAGTCTATGTAAAGGTAAAGGTAAAGGTTCCCCTTGACCATTTTTGTCCAGTCGTGTTCGACTCTAGGGGGTGGTGCTCATCCCCGTTTCCAAGCCATAGAGCCAGCGTTTGTCCGAAGACAATCTTCCGTGGTCACATGGCCAGTGCAACTTAGACACAGAACGCTGTGGGAAGGTAACAGCGTTCTGTGTCTAAGATAGTCTATGACCCTCCAGCAAAATGTAAAGTACAGGAGGACAGGATTATAGTTTGAGATTGACATAGTCAAGGAATGCCTTGCTGAAAGAGAAAGGAATGTACATGTATATGTGGTAGTCTTGTGAAATAAGAAGAAAGAATGGAGGGATGATCTTTAATGAAACAAGAGATATAATTGGAGCTGATACACAATTGTCTCCTATGAATTAATCACCACAATGGTAACTGTGGCAAGGTTAATAATTGTAAAAAATCGGAACAGTGGAAATTAGCTTAATATGGTGAAATAGTACAGAGAAATGTGGAATACAGTGGTGCCTCGCTTGACGATTACCTTGTTAAACAACGAATCCGCTTGACGATTAGTTTTTTCCGATCGCTTTTACGATCACAAAACGATGTTCTAATGGGAAAAAACCGCTTTACAATGATCGGGTCCCTGCTTCGGGAACCGATTTCTCGCTTTATGACGATCAAAACAGCTGATCGTTGGGTTTCCAAAATGGGCGCCCACTGTGCAAAATGGCTCCCCACTGTTTTCAGGACTGATTTTTCACTATACAGGGAGCAGAAAATGGCCGCCCTATGGAGGATCTTCACTGGACGAGCAGGTATTTTGCCCATTGGAATACATTGAACGGTTTTCAATGCATTTCAATGGGCTTTTTTTATTTCGCTTGACGAGAATTTTGCTCTACAGTGATTTCGCTGGAGCGGATTAACGTTGTCAAGCGAGGCACCAGTATACAGCAATTAATGATAAATTGGCTTATGATATAAAACTCAGAAGAGGATTGTCAAAATATAATGGTTTTGGAGAAATAGAATGCATTTCTGGAACATGTCTTGACTGAAGGGAAGAGGTACACCCCAAAAGAAGAATCAATGTATTTCTGGAGAGATGTGGGGAGACATGAATTGAAAAGTATTGGAATCTAGTCCTGAAGGGAAGGGTGGTGGAAAAATGCAAAGAGTGATATTGTACAGGAATAGTAAATTTAGGGGAGTGTATGTTGTTTACGTTTGATGTTTATTGTCTTTTTTATTTGTTATATTAATATTTTTAAAGTAATACCTTACCTTAGAATGAGTTCAAATCTCTAGGGCCTGATGAACTGTGTCGAAAAGTACTGAGGGAACTGTCTGAAGAATGTTCAGACAGCTTTTATTTATTCTATAATTTCTCAAACCCATGTAGGAAGGGTGAAGTGCCAGATGACTGGAGGAGGGCTAGGTGGTTGCAGAAAGGCCAATGCTATTTTAGGTTGCATTAACAGAAGTGAAGTAATAGTTCCTCTCTATTTGGCACTGGTTAGACCTCATCTGGGCAACACACTTCAAGAAAGGTGCTGACAAACTAGAATAAATTCAGAGGAGGACAACAAGGATAATCAGGAGATTGGAAACCACATCCTATGAGGAAAAACTGAAACAACTGGGCAGGTTTAGCCTTGAGAAAAGAAGACTGAAGAGAGAGATGAGAGCACTTTGCAAATACTTGAAAAGTTGTCATATGAAGGAGGGGCAGGGTATCTTCTCAATCATCCCAGACCTCAGGACACCTAATACAGTGGTGCCTCGCTTAACAACGATAATCCATTCCAGGAAAATTGCTGTTAAGTGAAAACACCGTAAAACAAAATTTAAAAACCCATTGAAAACCATTCAATGCGTTCCAACGGGCTAAAAACTCACCGTCCAGCGAAGATCCTCCATACGGCGGCCATTTTCGGTGCCTGTATAGTGAGGAATCCATCCCTAAGCACAGCGGGGAGCCATTTTAAGCATCCGGTGGCCATTTTGAAAACCCGACAATCAGCTGTTTTGGATTGCCGTAAAGTGAAAATTGGTTCCCGAAGCAGGGAACCGATCATCACTAAGCGAAATTCCCCCATTTAGACCATGGTTTTGCGCTCGCAAAAACATCATCATAAAGCGGATTCGTCGTAATGCGGGGCTATCGTTAAGCAGGGCACGACTGTAATCGACTCATGTTACAGTTAGGTAGGATACCAGAAGCAAACTTTTCTCTTCTTAAGGCAGGTGCTAGGGAAGCCATTCATGACTGCAGGTGGTTATAATTTTGCATTTACACTTTGGAGACACGAGAACCCTGTGAAAGAAGAAAATTATACTTAGTTGCAAATAGGTTTGGCAATTAACAGAGATATGGGTGAGAGAGGGAAGCAGACATGTCACAGGAAAGGGAGATGGACTAAAATTTGAGGAAAGGCTTTCAAGAATATTGCAGTGTTAAAGTTCTTTTTAAATTACATATTGTGATCAAACATAAATTATCTCATGTTATCAACACCCTACTACTCTGCCCGCTTGTTCTTTTCTTAAGCCTCTTTGTTATTGTGCTTTTAAAACCTTAATCATTTTTCTCGCAGAAATGAAAATTGTCATTAGCATCTGTTGCGCCTGCTTAATTATCATGCTTGTGTTTTGTTTTGTTTTTAAAAAACCAAACCAAACCATTTTAGTGGATTCTTTATCTTTATTGTAAAATGTGTGCACCAGTAATTAGTGGTTCTTATGAATGCTGGCAGGGGATTGCATACGAATTAGTAGCAGGAGTCACAATGGTTCTTTGGTATATGAAACCATTAATTAATATTTGAAGGGGAAGATGACAGTTTTTCATGCATGCAACCAAATACTTAAGTGCGTGTGACTGATTTTGGAGGCTTCCTTTTTTAGTATATGGAGCGAAGTGGTGTGCTCAAATTATTTCAGACCATAACCTTCGGTGATGTCCATATGAGGATGGAAATGACAACTCTACTCACTTGAGGACGTCAGGTTCAGGAAAGCTGGTCTACTCTGACTGGCTGCACAGATATACTTTTCAGGCATATTACTTCAAAGTATTTAACATCTTACCCAAAGTCCTTCTATGTCGTTACATTATACTCCCCATTAACTTGTCTAGTACCTAAGCTGTCTGATAGGGACTTAAACTGGGCGACTCAAGACTGGAAAAGTCTGTTATCCCACAATGTTATCCCAGGGTGTTGATCACCTGGCATCACCTTTTGAGTTCTCTCCTTCAGGAAGGACTGGAGCCACTGTAAAACAGTGCCCCAAGTCCCATCCCAGAGAGATGAGTCAGAAGGATACCGTGGTTGATGGTACTGAAAGCCACTCCGGTCCAACAGAACCAACAGGGACACACTCCTCCTCTTCAGCTCTTGGCATATTGGAGGGTGTTCACCAAAGTGCCCAAAGCAGTCAAAGCAGTCATAAATGCCAGCAGTAAATTGTTTCTCTAAACTGACTCACCGTTGTTCTTTCCCTTCCCCACAAAGCCAATATTTCCCAAGTAACGAGAGTAAAAAAAAAACACCTAAAAATTCAGAGTCTGTATACAAAGTATAAAATCCTTGCCTAGGGTCAGAGCAACAACATACATATCTTTGTTCTGGGACCAACTTTTTAAAAGTTGGCCATGTGTTAGATCCATAATAGAAGTTCGTAATTAACTGAAATTTGCTTTCTAGAACACAGTATCCTTTGTATCTGAAACGTGAGTATTGTGTGAGTATGAAACCTCTCCTGAGACAACAATGGAAAGCCACCTCTGTTATTTTTCATTACCTTGTGCCTTGTTTTTCCCTCTTTATGCTAATTTTATGCTAATAACTTTCCTACATTATGTTTCACTTTGCATGGCATAAACTGATGGAGAGAGCAATATTTATCAAACATAAATATTAAAAGCACTGTAAAGACTTTTAGGCGGCACTTGTAATTATAATGCTAATTTATTCCTAAATTACACTTGTAAGCACCATGATGCTTGTTCGTTGCTGAACGTAGAGCAGACGTTGCAAGATACCATAAATTGCTTGTCCTTAATGCCCATAATAAATCAAGTAGGATGTCTGTCTCTGAACAAAGATGCTGCCTGATGGTACTGCCTGATTGATAGAGAGATAAGATTTATAACTAAATTAAAGTTGGGCTTGCTTCATATCTACTGAATTTAGGCATATGTGGACAGTGACTCCCATCAGATCTTGCTATAATATTGATGTTGAAATAACTTGGGCTGGATGTGGCCATCTAGCAAAAGAAGATGGAAGAACGGACTATAGGTCTGTTGGTTTCAGGTGTCAAGTGCTTGTTGCAGGGTCTGTAGTCCCAAGACAAGCAGTGAACAGGATTCAGTCAGGAATATTCAAAAACAGTGTCCCGGGAATAAAGGGAAGGTCAGCAACACACAAAGAGTCCACAATCAAAGCAGACAAGGAAAACTCAAGCAAGCAAGGTCTCTACAGATAAAATCCTACCCGTCTGTTCATCAGAGCATTAAAGCCAGAAACAAAATCCATTACCGAGCCAAGGTTAGATGCCAGAAGAGTTAAATGTGCATTAGGAATGCAAGGAATTGAGGTACAGGGTACAGACATGATCTTAGAAACACCTCTTGCTGACATGCTTAAGTGGACATTGCCAGTTTCCCACTTACTGTGCAGTTGTAACAGATCAGAGACCGGTAGCAGAAGGCGTCCAGAAGTGGAGTTTCTTCCTTTTGAGAAGCTTTCTGATGCAATGTCGCACTTCCTCTCTAGGTAGGGCCATTTTGCAATGGCTATTAAAATGTTGTTGCTCTTGGGGATTTGCGGGTTCTGATTCTGCCACAGAATATCCTTGCTCTGTCAAGGGTAGATCCTCCTGAAACCAGTCTCTGACAGGCTTGGTGGACACCTTCCAGGCAGAATATCAAAATAAGGATGAACACTCAATATGCTCAGAAACTAGCAGCCTGGTGGAAAAACAGCAACAACAAAATGTTATCAGTCTTGCCCTCAGTAGCATAGGGAGGAAGCTGACAACTCATTCCTTCTTCAACAATTCCTCTGCCCAAATGTTTAACCTATCTGTCTTAAATGATAAACCATATGGGCAGCGGATGTGCATCTTTGCTGTAGAGGTTGGAATAAATTTAATGGTAATTTTAAGAATGCTGCTTAGGGGAAAAAGATACATCAAGGATTTGCTTGCTGATCCCATGTAACAGTTCAGCTTCCACTGCTGATGCACAGAAACATCATGAGATGCCATGCAAGGCCACAAAGTTATATTGTGGTCTTTCTCATTTCATCACACCCAGCTAATTGCAGATTCAAAGCAGGAAGAATACAGAAGTTGCTTGCCATTCAGATGTATTTGAATTTTGTCAGATTTTTACTCTCCAAGAACATTGCATTTTCTAAATGTTTTGCCTGAGTTTCACCTCCTCTATACAGCCTTCTGCTTTGTTATTTTGTCAGTGTCCAGTCCCATCTGCATCAATAGGTCTTAAAATATGAACCAGATATTTCTTTATATTTTTCAGACCTTTACCATTCTTGTCAGGAGCTCTGAGTAACACACAATGTCATTCCTACAACAATTCTCTGAGATACATGAGACTAAGCACAGGAGCACAAGATGTTGCCCTATATAGAATCGGACTGTTGGTTCATCGTCAACTCCAACTGATATTATCTCTCCAGAATTTCAGGATGGTTTCCTGGTTGTGCTTGGAGAGCCTTAATATTCCCCTCAGGTCTCCCATCCACAGGCTAACTAAGCTTGGCTCTGCTTAATTTTCAAAATCAGATGAAATTGGGCATTTTCAAAGTGATGCCTAATTTCATATTGTGAAAGATTAAATCTGTGAACTTGAGCGTTTTAACCTTGGTTTTCTTGGGTTTAAACAGAAAGTTCTTATCACAGGTCAAGAGCCTAGGGAAATGCCTAGAGACATTATATCATCCCTTCCAGTGTCCCTGTGAGTGAGGGTAAGAGTCAGACCAATAGCCCCTGTCCGGACATCTTCTAATATTAGAACCTGAAGTCATCTATTTATTATTGTATTCATTTATTTTATTTATATCCTGCCTATCTGGTCGGATGAGGACCACTCTAGGCGGCTAACAACATAAATCTACTGAAGCTGATTTAGGACATTTAAGAACTAAAGGAAATATTAAAGGATAAAGAGAAACACTACTTCAGAGAGGCAAAATATCAAACTCTGGTTACCATAAATCCCCCACATCTCAGGACATTTCCTCTATGCATGGATGTTTGCCCACATACCTGCGGAATCAGTGCATTGTTATCTGAAATCTGACTGGACAGGAGGATGTTTGTGAATCCATCTTCTTTGCCTACAACAATGTACCTGAACTGATAGTTGCTCTCGTTCTGGCGCACGCTGTACCTGAGTCTCTTATCAAAGACGTAATCCTTTCCCCCTCCCAGCTTCCTTTTCACAGTGCTATGAAGATTCGGGCCTCCATTGGCAAGAGAAGAACCTTTCAGAAGTCAAAAGAGAGACATGCATCAATACCAACGTCAATCTGAAAAGAGAAGAGCACGTGGGTGTCTCTGATAAATTAAGAGCTGTCGTTGGAGCAGGTAATCAGAGTGCTGGACTGGGCACATCAGAGATCCAGATTCTAGTCTCCACTAAACCAGAACATTAACTAGATGGCTGTATGGTGATGAGTTTCTACCAGTAAGACCTACGTCACAGGAGCAGCCATATGACTCTATATTCATTGCTGGAGAATGTGAGACACAGGAAGTAGTTGTACTCATGAGCTACTGGCAGGCATCTTGTTGCCAACTGGTGGGTCATTGTGTGACCCAATTGCCCAAATAATAGTTCTTTGCTATGATTTGGCCATGGCTCTTATGTTTTCATGTTTTGTTCTGGCCCATACCGCTGGTGCCTACCCTTTGGCTAAAGCCTTCAATTGAGAAGAATGCAGACTGCATGATTTGGAGTCCTGCACAATGAGGGTGCTAGATCATAAAGAAATCTAATGGCTGCTTGGCAAGCTTTCCCTCTGGAGACATCCATGCAATAGCAAGGTTGAGGCCACTGTCCGATAAAGCAACGGACAAGACAGGGTTATTGGATATAGCCCCTGTGTGTATCTCAAATGAACTGTGATTTAATGAGGGTACATTTAGCTGGTAATTTAATGTTAGCTGGTATTTCGAGGATGGCGTATAGGGTCTATACTCTATATGTTCAGCCCCTGTCACCTATAGTTATACCCTGAGGTTAGGGCAGGCAGGGGTAATTTCTGTGGACCTTGGGACAAGTTCTCCCTGGACCCTTTGTACCCTGTACTGTTCACCTGGGATGTCAGTGGACAAATGTGTGGAAACACACGAAATCATGGGATATTTGTCCAGTTTCAGGGTGACCAGAGGGTAGAGCCAACCGCCCAGAAACCCATGGGTAGGAGCAGCAATGCACAGAGTCCTCTTGTTTAAATCTTGCATTTGTGGGATTGCTGTTGTTGTGCACTGTCAAATTGGTTCTGACTTTATAGGAACCCTCTGACGTTTACTACGTGGCCCCTGCTTGTTTCACCAAACAAAAGGAGCTCACACTGTGTCCTCCCACCAGTAGATATCAATTGTGATGTTTCCTCTTTTTCTCACTGCCACTAGTGGATTTCTTTTATCCCCGATGTAAAAGACTTTAGTCAGACACTTGTCTGGTTACTGCCAACAGAACTTATTTATTGAAGTGTAATAAATTAATTCAGAATCACAGATGTTCTTTATTCAGTGCATACAATCAAATCATTAAAATATCATATATCTCACCACATAACCAATAACCACCTGCTCTATTTCTCTTGACCAGCTTATCCCTATTAGTATCTGTTCTCACAGTCACCCTGACTATCTCTCTCTCTGTCTCGGCAAATTCTCTATCTCCCCTTTGATCTTTTCTGCCAAACCTTCTTATATCCACTGACTCCGCCCCTCCACTCCTCTCATAGGCTCATGCAAATGAGATCCAGACTGTGAGTGACAGGAGTGATATAGGGCAAACATCACAAACCCTAACAAGGTTTTGAGATATGCAAGATCTTAAAAGGAGATGTTTACCACAGTTTCCCTGTGGAAAGTTGGAATCTGAACCCAGTTTTCTTCAATCCTCTATCTACTACACTAAATTGGCTCTCTTCGTGGAGTTAAACAATATGGAAATATGAAAGGAGCAAAGCAGAAACTGAGGAAACTAATGCGCATGCGGAATTGGTGCAAACAGAGAAGGAGAATACGCTCTTTACCCCAGAAATGAAGCTTTCTTGCCGCTTCTATTGCAAAGTCATTAATCAAGTCATCAGGCGCTGGTCTTTATCCACTTGTTTCTTCAGCTATCCGATATCTTGTGCATGGCTCTTGCAGCTACAACACCCCTAATTCCAGCTCCAGTAAACAGGAGGAAGAAATTGTGGGGAGAGAAAGCATGGGAAGTTTGGAGTAGGGTTGGAAGGGTTTTTCCCCACCTTAACTTTCAACAGCAATAAGATGGCCTCTTTTTTTTGGATGGGAGAAGAGAGAGCTGAAAAGGGGAGCAGAAGGTGGCGAAACTCCCAGTCTCTGAATTGCTCTTTAAGAAGGATTTTAAAAGGGTTGCGCTCATTGCCCTTTTGAGTGCCTCACTCACTCTTTTCTATGGAGATGCCTTAAGAAACGGGTCTGCACTCTGGCGAGATCAGGACTTTCTCTTGGCATCTGGAAAAAATAATTGGTCCTGATGATTGCTCCTCTTCTGGTGGAAGCTCTTCTGGGTTGCCCGCATAAGGGGGTCAGCTGCACTTCCGCCATTTGCTGGGTCTGGCCTTGCTTTTGGTTTCCCCCCATTTACAGGAGTGCTTTTTACTGGCAATCTGGAAACACACCACAAATACCATCACAGATCTAGACAAGGTTTGTCTTTTAAAAAGCCACAGGGTGAGTCAGGCACCAATCTGGATGCAGACCAGATTTAGTGACAAGTTGACATCTCTAGCATTCACTTCTATTTGACTCCCTCCAGTGCCCCCTTTTTACAGGACTCAATTGCTTTAATAGAGAATTCTAGGTTTTGCCCCCCTCCCATTTTTCCAGCAGCAGTTGGAGGCCTGCCCTTGGATTCAGGAAGCCTAAATGGGCTGAAGGGGCAATTTGTGGTCTGTGATACAAGGAAAGAGAGCTCTTAAGGGCCACAGGGTGCATCCTTCTGACCAGCCCAGCTGTTTCTATGTACTGAGTGGTGTCATTCCATTGCAGATTGCAGAAAGGCAGAATGACAGGTTGACAGTTTGTATTTCCTTTTGTCTCTCACATTCAGCGGGGAATGAGCGTGATTAATTTATAGTGTTTTGTTTGTTTATTTATGCATATCTGTATAAGTGAAAAAGCTGTCTGTACAGGCGTATCGGTGGGAATAAATAATTGAAGGAGAGCTAAATCGGAAATTAAATGTAAAGTTAGTTCTAAAAAAGCAGCCATCTTTTGCAGAAGCTTATTGTGCATTCCAGCTTACCATCCTGTGAAAATAGTTTCTGCCCCAGCCTCCTGCTGCTCTCATTAGTCTTCTTTTGATGCAGGCGGTGATGAAATGGGTTATACAGACCTGTTTCGTCTGGTGATGGGAATTTCAGAGAGGCTGAAATCTGAAGTTGCTAGCTAATGAATAAGATTTTCTACCCTTTCTGTTGACTCTCCATTGCCTACAAAGGTCCTGGCTAGAGCTAGCCATTACTTATGGACATGGCCCCCAGTCCTGTAGTCTTGGGAATGTGAGCAGCCAAAGTGATTATATTAGAAGAGGTTAGAAAGTTGTTCCCTGGACAGATGTGAAATTATATTGCCAATGTACTGTGGCTTCAGTAGTGATAGATGAATCTGCCAATTTCAGTTTTCCCCATTTTCTCTTTTTGCCATCTTGAATTTTAAAAATCCCTCTTCCACATTAGTTTGCATTGCTGATTTTCAAGCTCTAACAGAATGTATTTCTGCACATTTTTCTGTGCACACCTTTTGCTAAGTTACAAAAAGTTTAAATTCTGGAGTACCTCTCTGAGAGGGGATGCTCCTACTGTCCCCAGTGGGCCGTGTCCTTCCAGTGGACTCTCTGGAAACCCTGACAGCTGAGTGACTTGAGGGCATGGAAAGAATGAGCCCCAAATTGGGAATCTGAAGGAGAATGAGCTATATCTGGAGGATGGAGTAAGAGCAGGGGCAAAATGGCAGGGGGGGGGAGAGAGAGAGAGAGAGAGAACTCTTTAATATCATCCAACACTGGGTCTGAGAACTGGGAAGGGACCTGTCAGGAGCCCCTTCCTACCTTCTGTGGCCTTGGTGAGAGCTAGCTTCTGCTATTCCAAGATCCATGGATCAACAAATAGGTTTAGCTTCACTTGTGATACTTGTAGCTATACAATATTGCTTGTCTTTTATGGTGAAAAGTGTCATGAGTGCAGCTGAAGACCTGGAACCAGAAGGGTTAACTGAGGCTGAGGAGAATGCTGAGCAATCAGAAACACCTGAATCGCCTCCAGATTCTCCTTCCCCAGCAGACAAGCTTCGGGCCAGGCTTCGGGGAAGACTTATGGCAAAAAGGTCAGAGGATCGCTCGAAGGCTGTCCACAGAAACATCCGTTCAACTAGCCCTGAGTACTGACAGGATGGAAAGGTTTCCAGCAGCTCAAGGGGCTGTTTTACGATAAAAGCAGCTCCTAGTCAGCTAGAATTCTGTGGAAGCAACAAGTCAAAACCTCTGGCTTGCATCCACGCTCCTACAACCTTGCACCGTGTTTTCCTGAACTCCTGACTCTGGACTCAGACTTTGGACTACGTTGTATGTTTGACCTTGGACTCTGACCTTGGACTACGTTCTGTGAGTTGGTTTGGTAATTAGATATCGGCTTAGCATTCCTAGTATTCCTGACTTTGGACTGGCTTATTGGACCTCGGCTGTTGTAACCCCCGGGAATGTGACAAAAAGCACAGTAGAGGATGTGCAAGGGAAGTGTCAGTCATTGCCCTACCTGGGGCCCCACAATGACAGCTGAGGAAATCAGCTGAGCCATGACCCAATGGACCCAATGGACCACCCAGAAGAGGCACTGTGGAGAGGAAGAGGCATTAGCAAAGGTTATAGCAGCTGCTCAGGGAGCAGGATGAACTCCTGGGATTCAGGGACCTCCGCCAGCCTGGCATGACCCTGAGGGCTGTGAGCCTGCTGGTTGATCACAACAACACTAATTAGATAGGTGGACAAAATTTGAAAAATGTCTTCTTCTCAGTGATTTTCTTGGTCTTCTTGTACTAAGACTCTTTACTGAGACTTCCCTCTGCCAGTCAAATTTCCCAGCTTACCACCACCAACCAACAAACAAACACCCAGCTCCCTGGTGTCCTTTTACCTGTTTATCGCTGGCGTTGCCATTATTGTTCACTTGTTCTTTTGTATTAACATATTTCATAATTTGTGCAGCTCAGTATCTTTTCCAGGGAATTCTGGACTCCCTGTACAAGAGATATGTTTTTTGCGCAAGGCTGTATGGATTGATGATTCCTGTAGGAAAAAAATGGCAGCAAAATCCAGTAATTCCCACAGGGTTTCCCATGAGATTTTTCTGACGAAGAAAACCTTGCACAGAGAAATCTCACCATGAGGATAAAAGAGCCATTTTCCACTTGGTTTCTTGCTGAGAGAGGCTGTCCCTAACACATCCAAATAGTACCATTTTTACTAATTCATGCAACAAGCTAACAGTTGCAGCATTTCCTTCTTTGCACATTTTATAGATATGTGGAAGAATAAATCTGGAAAATGAACAAAATCTCTCCAAGACCCTAAAACAAAACAAAACAAAACAAAACAAAACAAGCTCTGCCATCCTCCACTAAGGAGAATTCTTTCCAATGTCTTGTTTACCACACAAGGATGAATCAAGTCAGGAAGTACATGACTAGAGAGTTGATTACCAATTTATTAACAGCAGTTAGATTAATAATAGCCAGGAACTGGAAATCAAAATTGGAATTTCAAAGGGAAGAATTGTATAATGACATATGGAACATTGCTATAAACGATAAGTTAACTTGTAATTTAAAGGTTAAGAAAGGATAGATGAATAATTTTTATGATATATGGGGCAGATATCTTGAATATGTGCTAACAAGAGGAAAAGGGAAAGTTCAAAATCAGGAATCAATGCAGTTCTGGAGAAGAGAACAATAAAGAAGAATACAGATAAAGGAAGAAGATTACTGCAAGAGGTCCCAATTAGGGTGGTGGGGAACACAGTTGATTTGTATTTTGGTTTATGTATTTTATGTTTATGTTGTAATTTATCTAATAAAATGTTTTTTAAAAAGGACGTGTATCCCTTTATCTCAGGTAGTTGATTTAAGGAATTTTCCAGAAAATTAAAAAAACTTAAAGAATGTATTAAAAAGCAAACAGATAAGTAGATTAAAAGACTGGACAGAGAAGATAAAAGAAAAAGGGGATATAAAAAAGATATTAGGAGGAGAAGGGTATTCATGGTTAAATCTAATTCAATTAGAAAAGTGGACAAGAGAATGGTATACTAAAGAAGGGAAAGGTAGAAAAATGACAAAATTTGAAGAAATTATAGAAAAAAGATTGAAATCAGAGGAAAAAACAGCAAGAAAAGGAACTGTAAGTCAAATATATAAATTATTAAATCAAGTAGAACAGGGTACTGTAGGGTTAAAAATGCAATGGCAAAATGATTTGGATGAAGAAGTAATAGGAGAAGAATGGGATAAAATATGGGATCAGAGAATTATGAAGTACATGTCAGTAAGGATAAAAGAAAACTGTTATAAAGTAATATGGAGGTGGTATTTAACGCTGGTCAAAATGAATATGATGGATAAAATTGTGTCATCATTATGTTGGAGTTGTAAAAAAGAGAAGGGGACGTATTTACATATGTGGTGGCTATGTGAAAAAAGAAAGAAATAATGGAAAGTAATATTTAAGGAAATAACTGAAATAATGGGATCGAATATTTCAATGTCCCCAATAACAGCCTTATTGAATTTGAGTAAAGATCAATCGGTGAATGAAAATAAGGATTTAATAATAATAATGATTACGGCTGCAAGGATAATTTTGGCAAGGAATTGGAGAAATGAAAATCAATTTAACCTTGAGGAATGGTATAGAGAATTGTGGGACATGGCTATTAATGATAAACTGACATGTGATATGAAAATAAGCAGGGGCCAAATGAAAAATAATGACTTTAAAAAAATATGGAACGTATTTTTAGAATATGTATTTTGGAGAGGGAGGGGGTATACACCGAGTAAAGAAACTGAAATTTTGGAATGAAAATGGATGGAAAGAAGTGTAATGCTAGTCCTGAGGGTGATGGGTTCACTGTTATGTTTTGTAATTTATAGTCTTGTAATTTATAGGGTTTTTTTTGTAGTAGTAGGTATTTTGTATTTTTCGTATTTTTTTTGTATTTTTTGTACTTTTTAATTAAAATAAAATTTTAAAAAAAGGACGTGTATCCCTATTGTTTATGGACTTGAGGATTGTGCCTCTTTACACAATCCTCTTTGGGTTGACTCAATAGAGGAAACCACAGCTTTCACTTTGCAAGATCTGAGAAGAACTTATGGGAAAAGACAATATTGCTAGGATGGGGGTGCGGTAAGAAGAGGGAACAACCTAAAATGATTTAGGCTGTTGCCTTGCAAGATCTGAGCTATAGTCCATGGCTGCAATCCGAAATTAGTACCTGATGACACTCTTTGGCATGAGAGACCTTATCCACTTGTGTTTCAACTTGGAACAATCCATCCTTCCCCTTTAAGAGCTGTTCCACACCAAATTGGCACAAGGCTAGGGGATGTCCCAGCAGAACTCCAGTGGAGGAGAAAAGTGGAGGGGGGGGGCAAAATGGGGAGTTTTCCTCTCTTCTGTCTCCCCAACTTTCACCTCAATGCTCTCCCATCATGCTGCAGCTGTCCTCAGTGGTGCTTGCGGCTGTCTCTTTACTCATGAGTAAACCAGATAAAACATGTTTTGGGATCATCCTCAGCCACAAAGCCAAAAAACAAACAACAACAAAACCACAGTAATTTCACAGCTAAAATGAGTGAACCTCTGAATATTTGTTCTCTGTTTTTAAAAATACTTAAAAATATATATTTTTGCTGGAAGGAATTAAATGTTTGTCCACAAAGGAGTTCAATGTTTTCCTTTACAGAGTCAATTAACCATGTCTAGAGGAAATGGTAGTTTTCTGTCCTCTTTCAAGACTGCTAAATATCAGCATGACATGGCTGCAGTCCAAAATGAGCAACACAGAGAAGCTGATTATCAAGAGCAACACCATTTGAAGGTGTCTGACAGTTTGAAATCCTGTGTCTGTTCTATAGAGGGGGTGGTGGTGGTGGACAGGGAGAGCAAGTGTGATCCAGGTGATAAAATGGAAAAAGATTTTTGCCAAATCAAGTATAAAATGCTTGCAGGGTATGAATGAATTAGCAAGGCTCCTTGGCTAATTGTGTGTAGTGATAAGCAGTAAATCAAACTGTAATCATCAATCCATCTGTAGAGGGAGACCCAGTTCCGCTAAATCAAAATGCTCTAGCTGGTGGAAATGTTTACTTTCTATGAATTAAAATGAGGTTTGCTAAGGAAAAAGAAAGAGTGGGGGAAGTGCTTTTGGACAAACAGTCTGTTAAGACTCAGGATGACTCCATCATAAAACCAACTGACAGATTTGTTTGTCAGGTGAATAATATTCTGTTTTTCACTTTGAGGGGAAAAAAACCAAAAAAACCCACAGTCGCTTCCACCGTTATGATTGGTCAGCAGGATGATAATATATGCAGCAAACAAGTCAGTCATAATCATAACAAGTATTGAAGCAGTAGAGAAGCAGAACAGGCTTAATAATGGCCAAATAAAGATTGCTGCTTTAAAACCCTTGTGCATCCGAATGACATAATTTAGTGCCCCCAACATTCTGCCACATTGTCCCCTGAAGCATGATAAAGAGCTACTCCAACTGTTCCAGTGGGTTCCATCATAAAAGATGAGCAATATTGTATAGTTACAAGTAGGACCTAGTCGTTGTTTAGTCGTTTAGTAGTTTCCGACTCTTCGTGACCCCATGGACCAGAGCACGCCAGGCCTTCCTATCTTCCACTGCCTCCCGGAGTTTGGTCAAATTCATGTTGGTCGCTTTGATGACACTGTCCAACCATCTCATCCTCTGTTGTCCCCTTCTCCTTTTGCCTTCTCACTTTCCCAACATCAAGGTCTTTTCGAGGGAGTCTTTTCTTCTCATGAGATGGCCAAAGTATTGGAGCCTCATCTTCAGGATCTGTCCTTCCAGTGAGCACTCAGGGTTTCTTTCAAAATGGATAGGTTTGTTCTCCTTGCAGTCCGGGGACTCTCACGAGCCTCCTCCAGCACCACAACTCAAAGGCATCAATTCTTCGGTGGTCCCCTTTCTTTATGGTCCAGCTCTCACCTGCCTCATCCCCAAAAGTTGCAGTGTGAGGTGTTCCTCTTCAGAGAGTTAGCCACCTTTCTTCTTCACCTTACATGTTTTTGAACCTTCCTCCCAGTTAGCATTCCATGACCACACACTGTGCTACTTTCTGTGTGTGGCAATCCCCCCAACCCCTCACTTTTTTTGGGGGGGGGTACTTCTACAAAACATGTTGAGATTATGCCTCTTGTATATGGATGGTGCAGTTTTGATTAGCAATAACAAGCTTACAGGTGAACATCAGAAACAGAGGGAATGATATGGGTGGGTTTCATTCTAAGGCCAAATGTCCTAAGGGTTGCTTCACACACAAAAATTGTCCAGCATTTTATCATGTAGCATGGTTCTGATACTGCAGTGACTCTCAAATTCAGGGTCTCAGGTGTTCTTGGACTGCAACTTCCAGGCATTTTCTCCAAATGTAGCTGATGGTTACTGCTTCTAGGAACTAGAGTCCATGTCAGAACTTAATTGCTTTTCTCCTGGTCTAGATGGAGGCAAAATTCCATCTAGCTTGAAATCATAAAGGTAAAAAAGGTAAAGGTTCCCCTTGACAATTTGTCCAGTCCTGTCCAACTCTAGGGGGCGGTGCTCATCTCCATTTCCAACCCACAGAGCTAGCGTTTTGTCCGCAGATAATCCTACGTGGTCACATGGCCAGTGTGACTAGACATGGAACACTGTTTACCTTCCCACCAAGGTGGTACCTATTTGTCTACTCACATTTTTGCATTTTGCATGCTTTTGAACTGCTAGGTTGGCAGGAGCTGGGACGAGCAACAGGAGCTCACTCTGTCTCATGGATTCAATCTTCCAACTGCAGGTCTTCTGACCTTGCAGCACAGAGGCTTCAGCAGTTTAACCTGCAGTGCCACCACGTTATACCTTTAGCTTAAGGTATTTTACCCTTGAAATCTACCTTTAGCTTAAGGGAGATGTGGCAAAGCATGTAAAGTGAGTGACCTGGGACTATGTAGTGTAGTCACATTAACTTTGTTCTCATTCCTGTCTACTTTCAAATGTCTTATAATATAATGCATATTTCCTACTATGTATATTTTCCCTGGAGGCACACAGTTCATTCAAAGCAAAATCAGACTTGCAAATAAACCCTGAAAAACAAAAAGCAAGACTAGCATTTCAGTGCAGGCTGGATCGGACTACAAAAAGTTGGTTGCAGTAGGGTGGAGGAGCGATGTGCCATTTGGTGTGCTCTCCCAGCCAAATGGCAAATGGCCTTTTTAAGCCCAATCTGCTGTCAATAAAATGCTTCTATTGATTGTCTACAGAGGGTCAGGGGAAGTGAAATGATTTTTTTCACATCTGCTAGATCATCACTAATGCTGTGAATTACTTTATTTAAATTAAAAAGAACACCTTTACCTGTCTGTCTATTGCTAATTGGGAAACTACCCACAGCCGTAGTTTTGACTGGGAATACACAGACAGGCAAAATAGTTTTTTAAAATATTGAATGAAGTGATTCATTGTATCAGTGATGATCTAGCAGGCATAACAAAATGATAATTTCACTTCCCCTGGATTCCCCGCAGATGATCAAGGGAAGGGTTTAATTCCTGAAGTGGCATACAAGTTACTTCAGAATTCTGGTGCAGGAAGAAGGTGGTATGTTTATTGGAACACTAAAGAAATGGGAAAAAAACATACCAAAACAAACAGCAAGCGTTTGATGATAATCTTCTTTAGGCTATGCATGGAGTTCTTGTGGGTGGTTCTAAAATTATATGCTCTTATTAAAGACCCAAAGTCTCATGGCCATTGGGGTCAGGTTAAGCTTCTTAGCTGGAGATGGCTACTGTCTGCAAGAGGCATGTGGGGGAAGGGTGTGGCTTCAAAACCCTCCCCAGCCTGTGTTTTGGAATTTATTGCCTAATTCTTTAAACAAAGGGTAACCAAGTAATTTGATCTTCCCTCATTTTCCCCTTCTGCCTTCTTTTGAAACTCAAACTATTTATGTTCGGTAGGGAAAAACAGAGAACCCAGAAGCATGGTTAGCCTCCATCAAGGTTGGAATTAATTTTTTTTAAAGTTGAGTTTATGTTTACCGAATTTATTGACTTCACTGCTTGATGGCTTTTTGTGTAAAGAATTGGGTGTTAAATCCCAAACTACCCGCTGAGGAGCAGCTGGAAACCACATCCTCCTCCCACAAGCTTTTGAAGATTTTAACTGTATCCATCTAAGAAGCTAACCTGGACCTAGCAACGGCCACGAGATTTTGGTACTTTAATGAAAGCATAACATTTTTGGAATTATCTACAAAAACTTGGTCTACAGGCTGAAGAAGATGAATGATCATTGAAAGCTAGCTGTTTATTGTTTGGTTGATTTTCTTTAGTGGTCTAATAAAAGTATCACCTGTTCCTGCATTTTTAAAGACCTTGAAGTTGCTCATTCCTATCAAGGAGCTACTGGAGAGGAAATTCAGTGTTCACACAAGTCACCTCATCACTCTCTTTCTGGCTCAAGTGAGATGCATTGCCATTCCTTTTCCTTTATAAAAATCATTTCCAATTTTGCACCTCTTCCTATAGATTGCATATTCAGTTTTATAGAAGTTGAGTGCCACATGCTTTTCATTCAGTAACATCTTATTTTTTCCAAGAAATTATGGCTTTAGCGAGAAGCTTATTTGCAGTTGTTCACTGAATCATTTCATTTTTTTTTAAAAAACTCACAATAATAGGAGCCCCAGAAAAAAACTAGTTCCTCACAGCAGAGATACACAATCTTTGTGTACACAAAGTTTATAAAGTTTGCCCACCAAATACATATTCATAATCTCTCAGCATCCTCCCCAGTTTTGCTATATTTCTACATGTAGGAATGGGGACAATGTTTCTCATTAGATATGGTAGATCCATTTCCCTGCAAGTCATCTAGAAATGATTAAATCGATGAACAAAACAATTAAGTAAAACGGTCTTGTGCAGCTTGTAGAGATTGGAAGGCCCGGGGGGGGGAGGGGCACAGAAAAATTGGGAAAAATAGTTTTTTTTCCAAAGCCATTTTTTTGTTTTTTTGTTTTCCGGAAAAAAAAGAAGTATGGAATATGCTCTTTTACAATGATAAGTAATATATCTATGGCATGGATTCAAACTATATGACATGAAGACCTTAATGAAAGACTTCTGGGATTTTATGTATTTAAGTTCCCTCCGATGAAGACAAGCAAATCCTGGAATACAGTACAAATCAAGCACACTAGACTCCTCAATGCAATTCTCAAATAAGAGCAGTTCTTCCTCTAGGGAAGGGCCTCAGTCTAGTTTGCTTGTGGGCTCCATCATGTACCACCTACTGTAGGTGATCCTTGGTGTACAATAGAACAGTGGTCAATAAAATGGTGAGACCAACATCTAGAGTCTGGAAACATTTCCACAGTGCAATTTCTGCTGAGAGCCAAGCTGCGATTTGCAAATACTATGAGAAGAAATATTAAATGCACATCCTTTCATGTCGGAGGTGCCCGAGAGACATTAAAAATACTTTATGGAATTAAATGATGAGAGTCATAATGAAAGTCTTAGAGAAGAATGAAGAAGAAAAAAGAACAGAATGAAATAGGAACACTGTAGTTCTATAGGAAAAAAATATTGGGGTGGAGTGCTGATCTTTGAAAGTTTACTAAAATAAAAAAGAAGAAGCTATTCAAGCAATGGTAATAACAGAAGATTTTAAAATCCCCAGAAATATAAGGAACACTGCTTGATGAGGATGTCTTTTGGGTTCAGCTGCAGAACTTCCTACAGATTTTAACACCTTTTCCCCCCCAGCAATCCGTGCATCTGATTCAGACGCTGCACCTTTGTCAGAAATTCCTAACCACCTGGCTGTGATAAAAACATTTCTTTTGGGAAATCTGAGTGCATCTCCATGTCCAGCTGCTGAAGAAAATAAAGTGAAAGGTTTTATTAAGAAATGGGAAGAGTGTTGCTGCCCTCCAATACATGCTGCTGCAAATCTACTGGATCCACGAAGTGAGTGAAGAGAACACAGTTGCTGCATTTGGCTGGATTACAAAACAAGCTGCAGACTTTGGAATTCAGGTTGGAATAGTACTTTCAAATGTAGAATATAGAACATCTTCAGGAATTTGGCCCAGGTACCTCCTGCCCACTTAATCATAGAATCATAGATTCGTTGTAGAGTTGGAAGGGACCTTGGAGGTCTTCTAGTCTAACCTTCTGCCCAAAGCAGGAGACCTTGTACCATCTTGGACAGATGGCTGTGCAATCTCTTCTTGAAAACCATCAGTGATGGGGCACCCACAACATCGGGAGGCAAGCTGTTCCACTACTTAATGGTTCTCACCGTCAGGAAAATCCTCCTTATTTCCAGGTTGGGTCTCCCTCTGATAAGTTTCCACGCATGGGTTCTTGTCCCTGTGGCAACCCTTCATATATTAGAAGACTGCTATCATGTCTCCCCTCAATCTTCTCGTTAAGTTAAACATACCTGGTTCTTTCAGTAAAGACAATTGGGGCCCTGGCTGAAAAGACGATACCCAAGAGGTTAGTGCAAGGAACTCTACAGATGAGACTTTATTAAATCCAAACTCTCCTCAATAAAACCTGTTACTAGTTACACCAGCAACCGAGAGCCAATTGAGTTATTGCCTGGGGATCCTACAGTTGCTGGTGCCATCAGTATTGGGGATAGTGGTGCTCATATGCACACAACCTGAAATCATAAAAAGAGCACCGTAATTAGTAGTAATTTGTTGGCAGCCAGTGACATTACTCCTGTTGCACAGGCAGAGGTACACAGCCGGATACTATGCATAGGAACATACAGGCATACCTGGCAAACAACAGTAGAGTGCCAACACACTAACCAAATAGAGGACACATTTAGTGGGAAAATAGAATTTGATTTATTGCAGGTAAGCCTTTACTTAAAAGGGGCGTGGTGGTGCTGCGGGCTAAACCGCAGAACCCTGTGCTGCAGGGTCAGAAGACCAAGCAGTCGTAAGATCGAATCCACGCGACGGAGTGAGCACCCGTCGCTTGTCCCAGCTCCCGCCAACCTAACGGTTCGAAAGCATGCAAATGCAAGTAGATAAATAGGGACCACCTCGGTGGGAAGGTAACAGCGTTCCGTGTCTAAGTCGCACTGGCCATGTGACCACGGAAGATTGTCTTCGGACAAATGCTGGCTCTATGGCTTGGAAACAGGGATGAGCACTGCCCCCTAGAGTCGAAGACGACTGGACAAAAATTGTCAAGGGGAACCTTTACCTTTACCTAAGCCTTTACTTGCTCATCCGGTGTTGCCTACTCTGACAAAAGGGTTAGTCCAAATTTCAAGCAGCAGCTGCACATAATTCTTGCTTCCTGATCTTTAGGACTGGAGATGCCATGGATTGAACCTCGGACTTTCTATGCACAAAACAAGTGTTGTAGACTAAAGAAAGCCAATTTATGACATTCCAGATGTTGTTGGTCTGCAACTCCCATCTGTAGCCTGCATACCTAATAGCAGAGAATGCTGGGAGTGGCAGTCTAACCAGAAATGTAGGTTATCCATCCCTCAGTCTATTTTGGGATTACCAAACAGAGTAGACCGAAAGAGTACTTACTATGGGCAATCAAGTTAGTTCTGATGTATGGTGAATAGTTTCAAGTTTTTCTATGTACAGAGTACCCAGAGGTGGTCTTCTGGAGTGCTCTACCACCACACAGCTTGCCCAAGGCCATACAGACCGGCTGTTCTCCCAGATGCCAAAGTAGGGAACGAGACTTCCACCCCCTGGATCCACAATCCATTAAATAAATTCCTGAATTTAAGTGAACACTTAGGTAAAGTCTGTTGATTCACTACTCCAGTGAATATTAGTTACTATGGTAGTATTATCAATTGGATTTAACCCCCTTTATTTCCTAAAAATGAATGCCCTATTGCTACTACTAAACATTTATTTAGAAAGCTTAGAAAAAGGAAGTATCAAAGTGACGTTTCCTGGGGGGGAAATGGTTTTCTGTTATTCCTGCCATTTTAGAAAATGCAGTGGAAAAGACAGCTGCCTTCTAGGGTAGTACATTGGCAAAATTAGTGTATAGGCGCTATAATTATATTTGAGGAGTATCAAATATGGCTGTTTCACATTATTTAGACAAGTGCTCTTACTTACGATTGGAGAATGTGATACTGGGAGTGTTGCTTTGACCTGAGCATTCAATCAACCGCTGCCGTGCAAATAAATGGAATGCTGACTTGAGACACCCCAGGGCTTAGAACACCAGGGTGCCTGTCCTTTGTTATGGAGGCTGTGTAAACTTTTTTTTGCCACCTAATACATACACATCTGCATTCTTTGATGAAGTGTGTTGTGGCTTCTAAATATATAAACCTGGTGAGTCTCCATTTTAGAAGTGCCTGTTTTAAAAAAAGGGAGATACCAGACAAAAATGCCATGGCAGCTGTTTTGTTTGGGGAATGTGCACAGAACAGGGGTTTATGGAACATGGCTGTTTAAATCATATCCTCATTTAGACATGGTGTCTTAGGTTAAAGCTGCACATTTTCATGTCTACATATACAGAAGTACGAAAGTCCTCTGCCAAAGAAGTTCCCAAATTTGTGCTCCAGATGGCTTGTGCAAATAAAGCTTGATCCTTTCCATTTGTTTACTTAGACAGAACTTGGAAAAGTTAAATTTTGTACAACAAAAAGCTGTAGTTAATAAAAGCTAACTTACCCAAGTTTTGCATTTAGTAGGGACATGGAGTCTGGTCTAGCTGGTCTGTGTCTAAATAAACGTACATCTGCACTATACCCATTTGGTAACATTGGAGCCTAATCCTTGCCCACCTCTGTGATAGTATTTGTGCATTTCTGGATCTCAGTGAAAAAAAAAAAAAACACCCATTCTTGTCAACAGGAAAAATACAGATGACCAGTAGAGATGGGATTTTTTTTTTTGATTTTCTGGACTACAAATATCATAATTCTCCATTCTGGGAGCCCTATCTACCTTACAGACACCGTATGAACATCTACACGTAAAAGAGGGCACTAAACTGGAAGACTCTGTAGCTTAATATCAGTATTAGGCTGAAGATTACTAGGACAAAATGCATATTGTCCCCCCCCCCCAAAATGTGTTGTTTGACAGAACAACAAAAACCTATCTGATCGCATCCAGGATGTATTGACAATTTGAGGATGCTCATGTGACAACAAGCAGCTATTACAGTTTATCATGGGAGTCATCAAATGCATCCTCCTAATTTAGTTTTAAATATATTAATTATCAGAATGTGGTGAACTATGTATTTTCATCACTTCAGCCTCCTCGCCCCATGACTATCCTTGTTGGGAAGAGAGACGTATTGTTTGTCTATCATAATAAAAACGTTGCAGGCATGTTTACAGAAGAGATGTTTCTGTCAATGTGCAAATATACTAGGTTTTCTGGAATTCAATTCCCATCATTTTCTATTGAAAAAAAGCGCAGATGAAAGGAGCCTACTGGATGGCATCCAAAAGTGGGTAGAATTAGTCTGTGTTTTTTTGTTTAGCATTCATGCGTTCAGGCCCTGAACTCTGCTTGGAGCCTCCTGAAAAAAAACATGATGTCAAAGGAAGCCTTCAGCATAGTGAGCATGAAGACCAGCGCATTTGATTTGCATGAGAAGGAGAGCTATTTCAGGTTCTGGCTACCAAGCCAACAGGATGGTCAAGGCCTTCTTTCTCACCAGATTGTTGTTTCATTTCATTCTGAGGCAAAGGAATGGCACATGCACTGTTTGTTCCATTTTTGAACTTAAAAAGGGATTTCATACTGACAAAACATTAGCAATTTTGGCTGAGTGGCATAGAGCCATTTGTGTCAGCAACACTTTGATGCTTCGTACATCATGTGAGACATGGCTCGCTTCCAGATCTCTCACCGACTCCAAGCAAGGAGTTTGAAATAAGACTTGGTAATCTACCTACCTAAAAACTAAGATCATGGCCACTGGCCCCATCATCTCCTGGAAATTAGAAGGGGAAGATATGAAGGCAGTGACCATCACTCCAGATGGTGACAGCAGCCACAAAATTAAAAAAGATGCCTGCTTCTTGGGAGGAAAGCAATGGCAAACCTAGACAACATCTTAAAAAGCAGAGACAACACCTTGCCGACAAAGGTCCGCATAGTCAAAGCAATGGTTTTTCCAGTAGCGATGTATGGAAGTGAGAGCTGGACCATAAAGAAGGCTGACCACCAAAGAATAGATGCTTTTTAATTGTGGTGCTGGAGGAGGCTCTTGAGAGTCCTCTGGACTGCAAGGAGAATAAACCTGTCCATTCTGAAGGAAATCAACCCTGAGTGCTCATTGGAAGGACAGATCCTGAAGCTGAGGCTCCAATCCTTTGGCCGTCTCATGAGAAGAGAAGACTCCCTGGAAAAGACCCTGATGTTGGGAAAGAGTGAGTGCAAGAGGAGAAGGGGACGACAGAGTACGAGATGGTTGGACAGTGTCATTGAAGCTACCAACATGAATTTGACCAAATTCCGGGAGGCAGTGGAAGACAGGAGGGCCTGGCGTGCTCTGGTCCAAGGGGTCACAAAGAGTCAGATATGATTTAACAACTAAACCAAAATGATGTACTTACCAGAGCACCAAACCTGACAGGCTGGAATAAATAATAAAGGGGAAAATGGAATAGCAGCTGTTGAGTTTCATCTTGACCTGCTGGGTTCTAGAAATGAAACTCAGCCTTCTTGCTTACATCTAAGTAAGCAGGCAACACTCAGACTATTCAACAGTACAGTAATGACACTTCTGAATGGGGCTGTTTTGGATAAACAGTAGTGGTGAATTCAAGGTCAAAGAACTGAGCTGTCAGAATAACAAATCAGCAATGCTGGCAGTGCGTTAGGTGAGGCTGAGGTAACGAATGATTAAGCTTGTATGTGATTACTGCAATTTCTGCCTCCCCCCCCCCCCAAAATGACAGCCTATTGATCAATAAAGAGATATTAAAGAGGGTGGAGTATTGTTAAGCTAGAAAAGTGAAAGCAAAAGAATGATGAAGAAGAATTTTTGCCTTCCCTTTCATTGATGCTCAATCTTTCACATCTGGTTTGCTCTTTGATTCTAACCCATATTTTGCACTGTGCTCAGTCCTGACTACTCCCTGTCTCCATGGTTTCTTATTCATCCAAAATGCAGTCCTTCAAATCGGTCTAACCAATGGTCTTTCCCTTCTTCTGGGTGTGTGTGTGTGTATCCTGGGACTTTGCAGATTGTCCATCACTACAAAGGCTGGCTCTTCTCACAGGAGGCACAGTGGAGAATCAAATTCCCAACGTCTGGCTGTGCAGCCAGATACCCAACTCATTGAGCTATCCAATGGCCTCAAAACTTTGAGTGCTAGAACAAATATCATAATTCTATAAGATTTCAGTTAATAAAACCCCAAAGAGTAAAATCCCTCACTTCCAATCAAAATAACATTATTTACTGTCAAAACATTCCATTCTTTCATGTGTGTCACATAGTTTTTTAAGAATTGATTTAAAAGCTGCTAAACCTGATTCAAATATGGTTTTGTTCCCCTAGTATGACCGTGGTCTATGCATAGAAGTATTATTCTGCACTACAAGATAGCTTCACCATCTGCTCTCCTACTGACTTAGAACTAAGAAGTGTGGCTAACAGTGGAAAACCAGTATTATCATTCAGAGAGAGAAAGAGAAAGAGAGATTCTTGCATCCCATGCATTTGCTTGGAAAAGAGGAATGGTTTCTTCTTCAAATGCCCTATCTTGTTCTTCTGACTGTAGCTCTTGGTTCCCCCTGATTCCATCCCTGTCCCTCCTATAAAGGAGTCCTCTTTTTTATCCCCTGCCCTCGCTAACCTCATTCTGTTTCTAGCTGTTCCCATTTGACAATACTAATTTCACTCTGCAATCAGGGAATCTAAACAGGAGGGCTGCTGCTGCTTTTGTTAACATAATCCGGTGCCTCTTCTCTTTCTCCAAGCTACAGTCCCAACAAAATAAGTAATCTAAAAATATTCCTTCTATTGTAAATTGTAGTAAACTTAATGAAGAGACCTAATTATGTCGCCATTTTAAATGGTCCTTGGCTGTGATTGGGTTAAAAGTTAATAAATATGCCTATTATTTATTTATTTATTTATTTATTTATTTATTTATTTATTTATTTATTTATTTATTTATTTATTTATTAACTTCTGTGCCGCCCACTCTACCCAAAGGTCTCTGGGCGGCTTACAACAATTAAAATACAATAAAAATACAATAAAAAGATAAACAATTAAAATACAATTACAATAAATACTCTAAAAATTGCCATCTTAACTTAATTAGTTAAGTAGTTAAAAAAATAAAGCTCGAGTCTGGCTTAATCTAAGATGTTCATCCCCCTCCTTTTTTTGCAGATATTTTTCTGTCTTCTTCTTCATTAGTTTAGAATGTGATACATGCTTGAACTCCATTGGGCTTTTTAACACAGGCTTAAAACATACTGAGACCATTTCTCCCCAGATGTTGCACAATATCTTGAACTGCCCATTTTAGTTGAGTACTGTAACCAAAAACAAATAGGGGACTAAAAAGTGTGTGTTGTTTGAATATTTATTTGTTTATGTGTCTATCTATATCTATCTTGATATAGAGTTTATATCTAGATGTGATCTTGATCTAAATATACATGATACAGGTAGAGATGATGATGAGACAGATTTAAGTCACATTCTAATGTAATATTAGTGGATTGAAATATCCATTAGTATCTTTATGATGGATTGTACAATGGAACAAAGGGTTGTGCCATCAGTTGTGCAATTTGTTGTCCAATGTGATGTGTGATTAGTTGTGAATCTGGTTGTGTATCCAGTTATATAATTCTTGGAGAGCCACTTGTGCAAGTGTGGTTTCCTCTAGGGATGAGGGTTTCAAATTTTTGGGACTGCAACACCCAGAATTCACCCAGGCAGACTTCCGGAAGAAGACTTAAGTCCTCAGAATGGTTTTCATTGCTTACATGCGGGCTCCTCTCACCCTTTCCTGCCCTTGAAGAAGAAGGAAATTGTTCCAGCAGTGCTTTCTAGTGACAAGGCTCTATGGGAGCTGCAATGATTCATGGACTGGGTAGTCTTGACCCCTATCAGACACCATAGAGGGCTCCTCTCAGAGAACTGACTCATGAATCATCGTGGTTCCCATGGAGCCTTCTGGCTCCCAAACTCGGGCAGTTTCGTTCTTCTCTAAAGGCAAAAAATGGTGATGGAAGTTCATATGTAATGAAAACTGTTCTGTGGACTTTTTCTTTGTTGGCTATAGTTCCCAGAATTCTGCCTGGAGAAGTTCTGGTCAGATTCTGGGAGTTGCAGTAAAAAAAAGGTCTGGAAGTGCCATGCCTTGATAACACTCTTGCATTAAATCTGATCATTCCCAACTGCCAGTGCAATGGGTCCTGCACTAGCATATTTATACCATTCAACACAGAATGATACATTTGAGATCATTTGATATAGATAAGACTGTATTTAAAAGGATTTCATAAATTCAGGCCTTAAATCAGTGGCCCCCAACCTTTTTAATGCCAGGGACCGGTTTTGTTGAAGACCATTCTTCCAAGGACCTGGGGGGCCCCCCTGCCACCACCACCGTGGGGGTATCTCTGTGTGGGGGTACTTGTTATGCAGTAGGTTGTTGGAGGATAGCTATGAATCGAGCATATCACATGTATTGTGCCCTTTGTCCCCACCCCACCCCGGAATAAAGAGGCAAGACACAGGTTTTGGATTAATTAGGGTCACACTTTATTAAACAGGTAACGTTAATTCTTGTTGTTCCCAAGCAGGGGGGCCTATAGTAGTGCAGTATCAGGTTTGAGGTCGAAGGTCTCACAAGAACCCCTCCCCAACCACATTCAGGTGAGTCCCGTGTCCCATTGTTGTGTGGTTTCCTGGACCACGTGACGCTGGCTGGCGCCTTAAGCAGCTTGTAAGTCCCCACAGCTTGTAAGCCCTCTCTCATTGGTGATCCCTGGCCTGGGGAAGGCCCCAGCACATCCTCCCTTCCTCCAGCACTGTGACCTCATGATCTGCAGCACCATGAGGTTAGTCGGGCTATCACCTTCATTGTATTCCCTGGGCACTCATGGATAGTTGTTATTTCTGCACTACCCCCCAGCGTGACCAATAAACAAACTTTAACATTCAAAAACAACAAACATTCCAGTGTGGGATAGGTGAAAAACCCTGCTAACCATAAGCCAATCTTAATAGCAGGGGAAAAAAAATCCTATCCGCCCCCAAAAAAGGTGACCAGTGAGACTCCCACTGGATAAAGGGTGGGTGGGGAGGGAAGAAAGTCTCGAAAGAGGCTGAGAGGGTGGGGAGATGCAGTTATATGGTGCGATCCCAAGCCCTGTTCTTGGGATGCAGAGGTTTATTGATCTTTTAGTTGGTATGTAAATCACAGTTGTTGAGGATCAATCATTAAATTGGATTGATTTAATTACACGTTTGCTTGTATGTGCTTTTATTCACAATAACCACTTTAACAATATTCTTTGACCATCTATCTATTCCCTATTCCTTTTAACTCTTTCCTTTTCTCTATAACACTCCAACTTTCCAATCTCTATCTTAACTCTCTCAATTCAAAGTCCTAACTCTCTCTCACCTCCATTCCCTGCTCTCCCTTTCTCTTTCTAACTGTCTGTCACCCTAACTCCGCCCCTCCTGTCCTATCATAGGCTCTTGCCCTTGAGCTCCATATGATGGACAGGAGTGACATGGGCATTCCGCCACAGTCTCCATGTGGCAAAATAGTTTTGATGGTTTCATGGTTTCGTTCGATAGCTGCTTACCACATATTATACAAAGTGGCAGAAGACTCACCCATTTCAATGAAGCCATAATTTAAGTAGGTCTCTTGGTATTTTCCTTTAAATGCAGATTTATTTTTGTTGGCCGTCTTAGGGTCTTCTACTCTCTCATCATTGGGTCTTTCTCCCTTTTCAAAGAAGCTCTCCAGTGATGACTGTTTTTTGCTCGTTTTGGCTACAGTTAGCTTGCTGAGTGTTATCTGTGTGTCTGCAAGGTTTTAGAAATGTACACTTTGTACCTATACGTAAAAATAAATCCAGAAGTTAATCCCAGAAATCTGAAGGAAAGGAGGTCAAGCCTCTACAATTTTACAACTTTCGGGCCTCCAAGTATGCCCTCCATCCATCATGAATTCCACTTTATTTGTTGGTCCTGAAGAAAGAAAATCTCTCAGAAGTTTTTTTTCTCTCTTTCTGGTCACATTTTCGGCTCCTCTTTCCTGGCACCTATTCTGAGTATAACCAGCCCAGGGAGCAGCTTTCTTCACTGTCCAGCTTTCATACAATAACCTGAATACCACATTATGGATGATCCTGGCCTTGGTGTCCTTACTCTTAAGAATCTCTTCTTAGATACCCTTCTGAGTCTCAATGTTTCTCTGACTTCTACAGTCTCCATTTGGACTGATGATAAAAACCAGGTAAAGAGGTAAAAAAGTCTGTCTGCAGGATTTTGGAGAGTTCCTACCAAGTAGGAGCTGGACCACTAATCAGAGTCAGTCAAAGACAGCATCATATATTAGGTAATCACCATCTTTTTTTTTTAAATGAATCTACCAACCATAACTCCAATGCCACTTTGAGGAACCAGGCACAGAAGAGAAACCAGAAATCAGACATTGCTTATGTTTCTTTATATGGTACAGTGGATATAAAAAGTTTACACACCCCTGTTAAAATGTCAAATGTCTGTGATGTAAAAAAATGAGACAATGATAAATCATTTCAGAACTTCTTCCACCTTTAATGAGACCTATGAACTGTACAACTCAGTTGAACAACAGTAGTTTTCTTTGCAGCACCGGACTTTCCTTTCACTTCTAGGTGCGTCTGCAGCTGAGCGTCCTTTCGGCTTTGGCCCAACCACTTCATTAGCTCTAGAGCTACTTGTACTTGTCCTCTGCTCTTCCTGAACATCATGTTGGACGCCTTCGGACCTGAGGGGCTCATCTTCCAGCGTCATATCTTTTAGCCTTTTGTTTCTGTCCATGGAATTTTCTTGGCAAAAATACTGGAGTGAGTTGCCAGTTCCTGCTCCAGGTGGATCACGTTTAGTCAGAACTCTCCACTATGTCCTGTCCATCTTGGGTGTCTCTGCACGGCATAGCCCATAGCTTCTCTGAATTACTCAAGCCCCTTCGCTACAACAAGGCAGCAATCCGTGAAGGGGTACAGTTCATAGGTCTCATTAAAGGTGGAAAAGAGTTCTGAAATGATTTATCTTTGTCCCATTTTTTTTTACAGCACAGACAATTGACATTTTAACAGGGGTTCGTAAACTTTTTATATCCACTGTATTTGTTTGACCTTTTTAAAGTATTTATATGCTCACTTGGGTTAGCCTTAATTTGCTTGCTGCTCAGGGCTATTTGAGCTGGCCTCCCTCCTCCCTTTGACCAAACCCCTCCCGCCCCCCACCTACTGAAGCCTTCACAAGCCTCCATGAAGGCTGCCTCATCTCTAAGACACCACGACCAGCAGCAAAGGATGACCCCTCCCTCTTTTTTGTAATGGCTGTTGCTGTGTCCCTGCGGCCCAGCTGATGTCCCCTCATGGCCCGGCACTGGGCCACAGTCTGAGGGTTGGGGACCCCTGCCTTAAATCATAGCTGACAGCTCATGCAGAAATGCCATACTGTTGACAGATCATCTATCATAATTCATTGCCATAATTTCTTGCACATCATCACCCTTTTGTCATTCTATCTATATCTATATCTATATCTCTCTGTGTGTAC